>NC_142799.1:46289316-46450566 GCF_049724085.1 Artemia sp. Qi Xiang Cuo | reverse complement strand
GTTGTTATATTACTGTTACCATACTTGGTTTTACGAAGGTTATTTACAAGGCAGGAAGACAATATCTTTTTATATGGCGTGAAAGTAAGCTATACTTGGGGGTTCTGATGAGAATCTGATGGAAAGGTTTGTATATGGAAAGCGATGGGTTTTTTACTCTTTTTTCAGCAAAATGAAAGTGTCGAATCTAGGTGTTTTAGACAATATTTGGTGACCATTAGATAATTTTGATTTTTTTTTTTTTTTTTTTTAACCTCTACGATAGTTTTGCAGCTAAAATATTTAATTATATAACATAAAGGCCTTCAGGCATTTCAATAAGTTCCCTTCGTGAAAAAAATCTGTAAGTATGCAGAACATTCTATTTCACTTAGCTTTTAGCCTGTCACATTGGTCCTTAGGCTACCTTAGTGTCATTAGATCAGATATATGGAGACTCTTATCGTCAATGTTATAGAGTGTATTTAAATTCTGTTAAGAGCATTGTGTTCATATTTAAATCAAATAGAACTCTAAAGCGCAACTCTTCCCTTTTCCCTTTTCTTCTTGTTTCTCACGGAATAAAAATGCTTTTAGTGCAATAAGTTCATATTATTTTTAGTGCTTGTCTTTTTTTACAGTTTGTTAACTTTGATGCTTCGAAAGCTTCGTTTTGTTTTTTTATTAAATCAGAGACTATATGATACGAATAACTGATTTATTGTTTTATGATTTAAAAGAATTATCCATAAATTTTGTTCTTTAAATAGTGGTTTTTCTTTTTGTTCTATCTCTTTCCGTTAGGAAACCAGCTGTAAGACTAGCAAACTTTAGCTATCATGCTAAAAAAAAAAAATCATCATCGGGTATTCCAATGAATTGAGTTGAAGCTCAATCATTTACTGGGCAACAGTGGTTTTGGTACCGATTTTATGTTTGCTTAATGATCTGAATTCAAATATGACATTAGTTTTTGGCTAGGAGCTCAAATTTTCAAGATGTGGGAATATGATGTGACATAAGACATACTATTTTAAATGAAAACTGTGTATGGCAAAATAAGTAATTAATTTTAAACCATTATTTTAATTTAGAGACGAAACACGAAACAAAAAACATAAAAAAATGATTTAGAAACTAAACAAGATGCACAGTCAGATGTTCATTTAAAAAGTTCATAATGAAAAAACAACTACTTGAAATTTTGCAAGCTTCTTTTACGTGGCACTGTTGAATTTACCTTGTTGGAACACTCTATTTTTGAACTTTAGCAGTAACCTGTTATCATATGAGTATCCCATCTTCCTTGGTAACGATACCCCAAAGCCTTCATGACTTGGGAAAATCTTTCACCTTATTCTTCACTGGTGGTACCTACATTTTCTGGAAAACAGTTCCAGTGGCTATGTAAATAGTAAACATTAATGCTCGTGTTGTAACCAATATTTCCCGAACTTATAGGGATTTTACAGCGTAACATAGTTTTCGGCTTTGCGGTTGCCCAAAAATTGTTTATGACTTCAACAAATAATGTGAATCTGCAAAGGCTGGATCTTCCATGAGTTGTTTTATTTGTGGGCCATCAACAGGCATCTTTCCTCCTATATATGAAAAGCATGATTCGTTCTTATCTAGAGTCTTTACAAACTACTTCATTAGGAACAGCTTAATGTGCAGCGGAGGAAGTGTGATTTTCTCTCGTGTAATTAAAGGCTTGTTCATGATAGTCTTTTTCCCAGTCACCATATTTTTTTTTTGAGGCCACCTTTATTTCACCCAGTAGTTTTCTTGTCTCTACTGTCCGAAAGATACAAGAAACAAGGGAATTTCGTGTAGCCACTTTGCTGTCCAAGAAGAAAATTTACCATCCTCAAGTCCGCGCAAATCACCCACTGATGCTCAGAATACTTAATTTTTCCAAAATTAAGATCACGGTGTTATATCCCTCTTTCACTTTCGTAGAGTGAGAAATTTGTATGTATCCAAATCTGTAGCCATAAGCCATAATTTCAACCTCAATAATTAATACGTATTAGGTGAACCAAACTGGAATCCCGCATTTTATTTCACTTAGACAACAGCTAATTTTGTTGTGTGTTTAATCTGCGTTAAATTTAAGCTTCATACCCTCATGTTGTTCTCGACGCATTGCAGATACGTCGTCTTGTAAAACTGGATGCACATACTACCTCTTGATTTAGTGGAAAATGCTCTTAAAGATTTTCCGAACAATGTGAAGGCTGATACCATCAGCCATTGTAGATATTGCTGATATTTCCTTTTCACAACCAATAAAGAGAAAAAATGTTTTTTGATTGTGTATGGTATTCTTCTTGACATTTCCCTAAGGTTTGAACTTAATGCTCTATGCTTTTTTTATTTATAGGATCAAACATGCCGTCTTTTCTTGATAAAAAAAAACACATTGTTTGTTAACATAGCTTACAGAGAACTTGCATAATTTACAGCCCTTGCACCAGAAGTTAGGGGTTGTGAACCCTGAAGGCATAGTTATTTAACCTTTGAACTGTTTTAAATAAAATGGTCATCTCAAAATTATCGATCGGATGTATCTAGGGAAAAAGAGTTGGAGTGGAAGCCCTCCAACCACTTTTAACTTTTAAAAAGTGCAATGGAACTTTTGATTTCCAATCGAATGAGAACCCCCCCCCCCCCACCAAAGTTCATACAAAAATATTTTCCATAAAAACCTTTTGTGTTAACGTTGAATGACTAGCTTAACTTACAGTCATAGCTCCAGGAGCTGCTTTTGAGATTGTTAACCCCAGAGGCATGGTTATTTGACCCTTTGACTATTTTGAACAATTTTTTTTTTTTTTTTTTTTTTTTTTGATCGGATGCATTTGGGGGAGAAATAGCGGTTAAGAGAGACAGGCTGATTGTCCTCTGATTACCTTTGATTCTTCAAAATTGAAATTTCAATTTCCAATCGAATGAGCCTTCTCCAAAATTTGTGTGACAAAATTCCCAAAATTCTCCAAAATTCCATCCATAAAAACCTTAAATTTTAACAAGGGGTAACTTGCAAGAGCCTACAGCCCTTGCCCCGCGGACTGTAGTTTTTTTGTTAATCTTGTTTATTAATCATGTTTTATTATTTGATTGGAAATTGAAAGTTTTAGTGCCCTTTTTAAAACTCCTGCGTAAAATACCTCTGGAAAATACCACCTCGTTGAAAATACCCCCTCGAAAATACCTCCCCGTGAAAAATGTCCCCCCGAAAAATGCCCCTTGCGGCTGGTTGGTATTTTTGTCATTTGAATTGTCAGGGATTGAATTCTGCGCGTAATTTTTATCGGAATTAATAAATACTAATGTCTTTTAGGTGATCGCTTTAACTGAAACGTGGTTAAAAGATAATTACTTGTAATTACTAGATATCCCAGGTTACACTTAATATATAAGGAATCGAGAGTATTACCAACACCGAGGCCTAGCAGCTTATGTTCATGTAAGTATAAGGTTTCAATAAGAGAAGATCTTACAATATATAGAGAGAAAGTTTGCGAATGTTTTGTTCTACATGTCACTAGAGAGAATTTGAATTTTTGTATTGTTGTAGTATATAGATCTCCGCAGAGCCTGCTCCAAGATTTTATGGACCTATTTGAAGAACAATTAATGAAACTTCTGATTAACTCTATGCCATGTTTTATTATGGGGGACTTTAATATTGACCTTATAGATCATTCATCTGCTAGCTCTGAATTTATTAATAGAAGTCTATCTAATGGGTTTTATCCTTGTATAAATATCCCTACAAGAATTACGGGAACATCAGCTAAGCTTCTGGATAACATCCTTTCTAATAACATCCTTTCACTTAAATCTATTCTTCCTGTTATATGTGAAGTCTTATGTGGGTTAATTAATGAGTGTTTTCGTCAAGGAAAAATTCCCAGATTGTTTTAAAGTTGCCCGTGTAACCCCAATTCATAAGGGTGGTATTCAAAATGACCCAGGAAACTATAGACCAATATACGTTTTACCCATCATTTCTCGTGTTTTAGAGAAGTGTTTTAGTATTAGAATGATGAGTTTTTTGGAGGATCATGAGTTACTGGTAGAGACACAATTTGGGTCCCGTAGAAAAAGGACAACGGCACAGGCGATGATTTATTTGACAACTATTATTAATGATGTATTAGATAAAGGTTTTAAAATAACTGCTATATTTTTAGATCTGATGAAAGCTTTCGACACTGTGGATCATGTACTTCTGCTTAAGAAGTGTGAGGTGTATGGTTTGAGGGGAAAATCATTAAATTTTTTAAGAAGTTTTTTAAGTAATCGTTATCAGTATATCCAACTAAATGATTCTTCTTCAGGAAAAAAAAACGTATTGAAATAAGTGTTCCGCAAGGATCAGTTCTTGGTCCTATATCATTCTTGATATTTATTAATGACTTACCAAATTGTCTAAATAACTTTTGCTATAGAATAAATGAACTAATGGTAAACCCGACTAATGAAACAATTTTACTTTTTGCTGATGATACAACAGCCATTAGCACAGCTAAGACAGCGGAGCTGCTGCAGATTTCCATGAAGGAATTAGTTAATAGAATTATAGCATGGCTGAGGGCAAATAAACTAAGGATCAACATGGCTAAGTCTAACTTTACTATTTTCTCGCGATCACCAAACTTTTACCCATGTATCAAGGAATTAGATATGTCTAATGGTATTATAAAACGGACTGCGTTTTTTAAATACCTTGGGTTTGTAATAGTTGAAACTCTATCTTTTAAGCAACATGTAACTTTAACTAGCAAAATTCTGGCGAGAAATCTAGGCATAATGAAGAAACTCCAACATTGTTTTCCTAAATCTGTCGTGCGCCATTTTAATTTTTCTTTAATACACCTGTATATACTTTATTGTTCGAGTAATTGGTTCTCTGCTTTTCTTCTATCCTAAAACCAATAAGAGTTCTACAAAATCTTGCAATAAGGATATTAGCCAGTATGTCTCAACGTAAGTCTGTTCCAAAAATTTACCCAGTCTTAAAAATTATGCTTATTCCCGGCCTTTGTGAATTCTACGTATTGCAGTATATTTTTGGACTGCACCAGGATATTCAGCCTCGTTGTTTTGGTGATTTATTGTCCATTAGGTCTACAGTTTATTCTCACGATACAAGGGGTAGTGCGGACTTCTATGTACCTAGAGGTATTTCTTCCCATTCATGCTTTTCTGTTTTTTATAGAGGTACGCGGACATGGAACAGTTTAAATAGTGATATTAAGATTATTGGAAACCTCAATGTGTTTAGAAAAACCATTAAGGAACTGCTTTTTTCTGAATATGAGTTTTGAATGATTGATTGATTTATTTATTTATTGTGTGTTTTGTTGATATGATGTTCCCGGTGGAAGTACAACATATGATATTATTTTGTATTTATTGTTTAGTGTGGTGGTGTCATTGGTGTCGGTGGCCAAGCGGTCTTTTTGTTTAAAGGATTTTGTTTTCTCTACTTCCCCCACGGACAAGCTTCGCTTTTTAGGGGAAGTAGCAATAAGTTTTGTTCATATGTTTTTTTTTCAATAAATCCTTCTCTCTCAATCACTTTCGACTTATAAAAAAGACTAGAACTGCCTTGGGATTATAAAACAATTTCTACCTCCATCCTCCTCTCGTCTTTCCCTTAGAGCTAATTCTGTTCTTATCCAAAGACTGAGTGAGAACTGAGATGTTATGACATTGAAATACACATGTTCAGCATTTTTTCTATGTCCGTAAATTTTGACTGATCCTGACCCCCCCCCCTCCACAACCTTACAAGCAAGGAGTGCCAGATATACCGTGGGTGGATATAAGATTCTTTATAGGAAGGGAATTCCTTTGACGGACAATAAGAATTTATTCTGGCGTTTTAACAGTCCAAAATGACTGGAGGTCATCCAGCCTCCTCCCCATACACCAATCCTTTCCCCAAACATATTCAATCATAATTTTTGAGATAGCCATTTTATTAAGTGTAGTTAAAAGGTCCAGAAATTATGTCTTTAAAGATAACTCCCCCCCCCTATAGCCCTCAGGTCAAGGGTTGTAAGTTACGCCCTGGGGGCATATAAGGTTTTTATAGAAATGGTGGTCGTATAAACTTCACAGAGTGCTCATTGGATTGGTAATTAGAAGTTATAGTGCTCTTTTCAAGATTCAAAGTGATCAGAAGGCAAATAGCCCCCCCCCCACACACACACACACACATACGTCGTATTTTCCAGAAACGCATCTGATAGAAATTTTAAGATGGCCATTTTTTGCGAAGAAACTTCGAAAAGGGCAGATTAAACACACAACAGTCGGTTGGTAATTGAAAGGGCTAGTACCTTCTTTAATAGTCAAAAGTGATTGGAGGGCAACCTCCCCCCCCCCCACACCCATCATTTCCCCAAGCACTTCCAGTCAAAATCTCGAGATAGTTATTTTGTTTGACACAGTTTAAAAGTAAAGAAATTATGTCTCTGAGGATGAGAGCCCCCTCATGTTCCTCAGGGCACGGGTTGTAAGGTATGATCCGAGGGCATTTTAGGTTTTTATAGAAACAGGGGTCGTATATACTTCGGAGGGGGCTCATTGGATTGGAAATCGGAAGTTGAAGAGCCATTTTTAAGAGTCAAATTTATCGGAGGGCAGCTATATCCCCCACCCCAACGTCATATTTTCCCCCAATGCATCGGATGGATATTCTAAGATAGCCATTTGTTCAAAAATAGTCCAAAGATCTCATAACACGGCCTTTGGGGTTGACACAGCCCCCCAAAGTATGGGTATAAGGGTTTGAATCATGCCTCGGGGGGATTTAAGGTTTTTATGAAGGGGTGGTATTGTGAACTTTATTGGAGGCTCATTTGATTGGAAATGCATACTTATTGTTTCATTTTAAGTGTCAAGCGTGATGGAGCGAAAATAGCCCCCCCCCCTCGCCCTGATATCCTCTTTTCCCCAAACACATTCGATCGAAATTGTGAGACAGCCGTTTTGTAGCCAATAGTCCAAAGAGAATATAACAATATCTTCAGTAATCAAATATAAGAAATATTTAGGCAGACGTTGAACTAAATCAAAACAAACTATTAACATGTGAACTTTAAAAAGATGACAAAGCAATATCCCCAGAATAATTTGTATTATTAAGCTAGATCTTTAAAAGTAAGCTGTGGGGGATTTTGAACTAGCCAGAAAGCACTATGTGTATACTTTTAGTACTACAACTACAGTTACTGTAACTGAAGACGCTTAGGGTATTAAGGTGGAACTTCTAGGAAGTTTTTAGGGGGTGTTCCAATTAAACGAAAAAACATGCAGGTTTTCAAAAAGGCATATCAGCAATATAGCGGCAGCACCCCTTTATAATAGCTAGAAATATCATTGAAACATTTAAAGAAGCTGATTCGATTCAAAATTAAGTTATAGGGTCCTTTCTAAGAGTAAAAATAGATTGGAGGACAATCAGGCCGTCTCTCAGGCCGATTTATTTCCCATATACCTTTATTAAAAATTTTGAGACACTTATTTTGTTCAGCATAGTAGAATATTCCAGCAAATATGTTTTCAAAAATGTTGGGCATGTCAAGCTCTCACGATTTTGCCAAACTATTGATTCGTATAGTAAAAAAACCCGAAAAGATATAAAAAATTATTTTTTTCATGAAAATAACTTTGTCAATAAAAAACGAACAGAAATTCATCTAAAAAAGAACTTTTTTCACAAAACAAGCTTTTCAAAGAAAAGCAAAGAGGAGCTTTCAAAGAAGAGCTTTTAAGCCATAAATGGGCAGAAATGAAGTCAAGTAATTATCCCAGCGTAACACTACCACAAATCACTATCAAACAGTTCGTGGTAACGAACTGTAAGAAGGAGCGACCCGGCTCAACAGTAACCGAAACTCTAAAAAACGGGATTTTGATACCAATAAATGCATCAGAAGAATCAGATTTTTATGCTAATTTCAAATAGTTTCAATCAAGTTTAGTCTTACCCATCAAAAGTTACGCGCCTGAGAAATTTTTTCTTATTTTTGGAAAAAGGGAGAAACAACCCTTAAAAGTAAAAGAACTTTAATGAAAATCACACCACCAGATTCAGCGTATCAGAGAACCATACAACAGAGGTTTCAAGCTCCTGTCTGCAAAAATATGGAATTTTGTATTTTGCCAAAAGAAAGATCGCCGATGCGTGTTTATTTGTTTGTTTGTTGTTTTTTTTTTTCCAGGGCTGACCGTATCGATCCAGTAGTCCTAGAATATCGTGAGAGGGCTTATTCAAACTGAAATTAAAAGTTCTAGTGCCCTTTTTAAGTGACCAAAGAAATTGGAGGGCAACTTGGCCCCCTCCCACGCTCATTCTTTTCCCGAAGTCACCTAAATAAAATTTGAGATAACCATTGTGTTCAGTATAGTTGAAAATCTAACTAAATTGGCATTAAGAATAATTCAAACCCCCATGAGTTCCGCAGGGAGGGCTGCATATTCTGAGCTTTGCACTTTCTTTATATATAACTTTTGACAATGTGATGTATCCGGACATTTTCAGGTGTGATTTTTTCCTTGGGGGGGGTTGGGGTCGGAGTAGGGGTTACGGGGGAGAATCTTTCCATGGAGGATATTTCTTTGGGGGAAGGAACATTTCCATGAAGGGGGCGCCAGATTTTCCAGCATTATTTAAAAAAGGATCAGAAATTAAATAAAAAAAACTGATTTTTTTCAACTGAAAGTAAGGAGCAACATTAAAACTTAAAATGAACAGAAATTATTACGTATATGAGAGGGTTCCCCTTCTAGTCAATACCTCACTCTTTACATTTAAGTTTTTTTAGTACTTTCAAAAGAGCTATCTATTCTAATTAACCGGCCTTTGTGACTCAGGGGTTTGTGATTCGAACAAAATTAGAACTTTGGTGTAAAGAGCGAGGTATTGAATAGGGAGTGAACTCCCTAATATACGTAATAAAAACATACGAATATAGAAATTCGTTACGTAAGTCAATTCGTAAGTTACGTCAGAACAAAATTTCGAGAAAGCCAATTAGCCAAAAAAAGGAAAATTAAAAAGCCAATTTAGATTTAATTATTCATGTACGGTGAGCCAAAATCAAAGCTGCATTAATTCAAAAACGTTCAAAAATTAACTAAAAAACAAGTTTTTTTTAACTGAAAGTAAGGAGTGACATTAAAACTTAAAACGAACAGAAATTATTTCCGTATATGAAAGGGGCTGTCCCCTCCTTAACGCCTCGCTCTTTACGCGAAAGTTTGACTCTGTCTCATAAATTTACTTTTTAAAACAATAAAAAACTTTAGCGTATAGAGCGAGGCGTTGAGGAGGGGACAGCCCCTTTCATATACGGAATAATTTCTGTTCGTTCTAAGTTTTAATGTCACTCCTTACTTTCAGTTAAAAAAAAAATGTTTTTTTTTAGTTAATCAATAAATAAATGAAACTCAAAATGAACAGAAATTAGAATAAATAGCCGAGTCAAACTCGAAACGATCAAAAATTAGCATTAGTAAGGCCGATAACCCCCATGCCTTTTCAAGACAAGAACATAAATTGTGCTTTACTGAAAACAAAATATGTTTAAATATTTTCACTTTTTTTTACTTAAATAAGTAAAAAACTTTTTTTTCTCACTTTTTTTACCTCATTTTTTATTTTAAGGAATAAATATCAGTATAGGTAAATTTAACTGACAATCCACGGTCATTTCTTTTTCAGTAAAACCTAAGTTATGTTTTGGTCTTAAGAAGGCATGGGGGTTGTCAACTCTAGTAATGTTAATTTTTGATCGTTTTGAGTTTGACTCGGCAATTTATTATAATTTCTGTTCATTTTGAGTGTCCTTTAATTGCTGATAGTGATTTGTGGTAGGTTTACGCTTGGAAGATTATTTGACTTTATCTCTGCCCATTTTTGGCTTAATAGAGCTCTTTACTTTTCTTTGAAAACTTATTCCGTGGAAAGTTTTTTCAATCAATACAAATGTATGACACCGTCATTCAGCCAGGGGGCAGACGCCCCCCTTGCCCCCCCTCTTATGGTCGCCCATGTTCTCAACTAAACTAAAAAAATAATAGAACTCAAATATAAAGTTCAAATTCGGAAAACCATATTTTCCGCGAGGCGGTATTTTTCTAGGGGAAGGTTTTTCATAGGAGAGGGGGGAGGGGTAAATGCCTAGACCCATAGACAGTGACAGGGCGAGGGGAACCCGTATTAACAGACATTAAAAAGGGAGAAATGAATCTGGCTTTAAGAGTTTGTGACGTCCGATTTTCTTTGTTTTTTTGACAACAGAACAGAGGTTTTTTTTTATTAATCATCTTGACAGTCACTTACATCATGAGTTTAAAAAGCAAACAATTCCAACAAGGTCGGACATGTAAAGATTCTACCTTGTATTTTACCCAATGTGAGTGCGGGGGTTCAGTTGCAAGAGAGTTCAATTATACGAGGGTTCAGTTGCACAGTGGTTCAGTTAATGGGGTTGAGTTGCACGCGGTCTCAGCTCAGTTAAATGGGGTTCAGTTGCACCAGGGGTTCAGTTGCACGGGGGTTCAGCTGCACGAGAGTTCAGTTGCACGGTGGTTCAGCTGCACGGTGGTTCAGTTGCACGGTGGCTCAGTTACAGTGGTTCAATTACTTGGGGTTCAGTTACACGGTGGTTCAGTTGCAATAGAACCCTTAAATAGGCCTTCATTTTTTCACTTGGTCTTTTTTACTTGACTTGGGAAAATTGGCTCCAACTTTGCACCCAAACCCAAGGATCATGACGAAATTAAACCCTCGGCTGCAACAAGTTTCTCCTTTGCAAAGATTTTAATAAATTACGAGCATTACGCGCAGTGATGCCAAACGTGGTACAATTGTACCATTTTGGTACATTTCACCTCTACTGGTACAATTTAGTACAATCCCATAAAATATGGTACATTTTACGAAACTATGGTACAATGTGGTACAATTCAATATTTTTGTACCTATGTCAGCATTCTTAGATCTAAAAATATTTTATTTCATCCTGATCTGTTCGGCATAGTCAAAATAAGAGACAGACAAGCAGTCAGTCACCTATTTTCCTTTTTCTGTTAACAGGCACTTAACATCCGGTGTCCAAAGATCGACAAAAACATCTTTCTGTGTATCAACATCAAGTCTTACCAATTGAAACTGAAGCTATAATGACACATGGATTCGTGATGGTTGAGAATCTAGTGGAATAAAAACAAAAGCCAACCACCCAAGGTGAATCTCCTCAGTTTGAAATTTTTTATTAAGGAAGAAGGACCCTGCTGAGAGAAATTAAAAGTAAGAAGAAATTTAAAATAAGGTGATCTAGCTGAACTATATATATATATATATATATATATATATATATATATATATATATATATATATATATATATATATATATATATATATATATATATATATATATATATATATATATATATATATATATATATATATATATATATATTGTGGTACTCCTTCGTTATACCTACTCTTTTATATACTGCTAGTTTGGTTAATGCTAATGAAATAAAATAAAATTTGGGCTATATATTTGCGCATTAGATGGGGGGGGGAGGGTGTGGCAAAGCATAGCATATATTAAATACGTAACCTAACCTAGGTACTCCTCCCCCCCAAAAAAAAAAAAAACAACACTTAAATATTTTATGCGCAATTAAAACCACGCTATACATTGTATTTATCTACAGCGGTGTCTTGGATAATCCCGTAAAAACGTGTTTTTCGTCGCGTCTAGAGTTTGATATATATACAAGTGTAGGTATAACGAAGTAGTGACTATATTACTATATATAACATTATATATTGTGCAAGGAAACCAGTCACGAAAAAACCCGCCCGGCGGGTTAACTGCAATAGACCGCGCTAGACAAATGCAATTCAAAGCGTGGTTTTAATTGCGTTTACGATATTTAAACTGGTGTTGTTGGGGTGTAGGGGGGGGGGTAGGGGGGGTGGCGAGAGGAAGCTAGGTTACGTATTTAATAAAATCTATTCTTTACCACCACACAACACGTTGATCTTGACGAAAAAGTTTTTTATTACTTTTAAAAATACATCTTACCCTATTGTTCTAATTAAACGGTCCTTGTGTTTCAGGAGTCATTCTAACAGAATTGGAACAAAATTCAAACTTTAGTGTAAAGAGCGAGGTGTTGAGGAGGGAGTAACCCCCTTTATATACGTAATAATTTCTTTCTCTTTTTAAGTTTTAATGTTGCTCCTCACATTCATTTGAAAAAACTTATTTTTTTTTAAATTCTGATCGTTTTTAAATAATACCAGGAAATCTAGCCCCACCTCCACGGAGAAATCCTCTCCCCACGGAAATATCTTCTACACAGTTTAATCCCGATAAAAATATATCCCGGAAAGTTACTCTTAACTACTCCACATGTAAAATTGAGACGGAAAAGAGAAAGCAAGACATAAAAAAACTTTGTATAAGAATTCTGGAAAATTCGCCCACTGCATAATTTCTCCTGAAAATTTCACTCCCAGGAAAATTTCTTCACCATGTAAAATTTACCTGCGGAACACCTCCCACACGAACATGTGTCCCCCCCCCACCTGCTAATTTATGCATCCCGCAAAACCAGATACACTCTGTCCACCCACTCGCCAGATTTATAATCTAAAGATCTATCCCCTGGGGAGGTGGGGGGGGGGAATCTTATACCTGAACGCATGTTTATTGGGCCTTTTAACTATGATGAGCCAAATACCTATCTCAAAATTTTAATCAGACGATTTTGGGAAAAAGGTACGTGGGAGGGGGCCTAGCCCCCTCCCATGCACTTTATTGTTATACACCTAATTGTTATTCCTAATTGTTATTGTTATACATCTAAATTTTATACAGATATAAGGTTTCATAGGTTCCTGGTAGGAATTTAGGCTACTTCTTAGTTTATCTTTATTATTATCATTATACAAAGCTCCTCCTAAAAAAAGTGCTCTAACACTTTCAGTGAAAACGGACCATTAAAACAGACATTGCCTGACTTTTATGAGCGTAAAGCTTCAGTTTTTGTACTGCTGGGTTTTCAGTTGTTCCCCACTAATTAATGACCTTATTTTAGAACATCTGGCAGAAGTCAACCTTTAAATATATCCAATCAAGCCTTCGTTTAGGTTTATTTTATTAACAAATATGTGGAAAATCAACAAGTGCACCGTACCTTTATCATTTTGTTATGTTTTACAGTGTATAATGACTGAAAATAGTGCAGAAAAAAAATTTGGTCATAGCAAAAACTGTTATGGTTAGTTTTAAAACCTTGAGGAGCATAAATGTGAGGATCAATAATTTGATGAAGAATAGAGTAAGATTTAACGTACAAGACAAGATAGACTGAGAAACATAATCGAATTTCGTTTTCAGATTATTAAAGATCAGCCGTCTATTGACATTTTTTTCAAGCCTATTGGAAGACAGACGTCTCAGAATAAAATTTTATGAATTGACAAGGTTCAGTCTCCAAGTCCTACAGGACATATAATTGAAATTTCTTGTAGCCAACAACCAACAACGAACTCCTAGAATGTTAATGGTTATCTAGTTAGGTGAACTTCAGAAACATTGAGAAAAAGAAAAAGCATGGCCATAGTCAGTACTAAAACCAGGGAAGAAGAGTCTCATACATACTCATCGATTTTGACCAATATTTGACAACAGTATTCTGAAGTGGAATATTTAGACCGAGACAAAAATATAAGAAGCAATCTTACTGTTGGGAGTGTATTGCAGATTCAGAGTTGAGCCGGTCTGCGAGCACTGCTGTAGCAGGGGAAGAGGTAATTCAGTCAGACAGCTCAACTGTTGTTGCTAGCTGTAGCAACAGTTTAGAAGATGACAAAACGCCTTCAGTTACTGATGATACAGAATCACACGTGACGGCTGCTGGAGCTAAGAAAGCTACTACAAGGAAGCAGAATGAAAAAAGAAAACTTACCCAAAATTAGATTATTGACATTGAGGGTAAACAGTACATCGGAAAAGGGCACACAGGGCAGCCTCGCTGTATTTTGTGTAATACCGACCTATCAGGTAGTAGTTTTCATATTAGGTGCCAACTGAGCAATCCTACTCATTTCAAAAAGGTGTCTGCAACACTTAGTAGTGCTCCCGTGGTACAATTCTCAATAAATAGTGTAGAAAGGAATGACAGGCTTCTAAGAAGTCAAAAAATCAGGCAGGCCGAATTGATTTTAAGTGGATTTCTGGCAAGGCATAACTTGGCAATCAATATTATGAAAGAGCTTCCCGAAACCTTAAAAACAGCATTTCCTGACTCGGATATTGCAAAGGGTGTTCAGTGTGGCCATACAAATACTACACATGTGATTAATAAAATAATTGGAGAAGTAGCTTATGTGGACTTGTGCAACCTGATGAGAAAGAACTGTTTTTCGGTAATCATTGATGAAAGTACTGATGTGAGTTTTTCAAAAAGCCTAATTGTTGTTATTTGTTATGTCGCTGAAGTAAAGGAAGCTAAGAATTGTGGATGAAAGAAAGTTGTGAAGGACTCATTCTTGCAATTGGTTGAAGCACAACAGCGCACAGCTAAAGATATATAATCAGTGTTAAGAAAACTTCTGCTTAAAGGTATTGGAGTGGCAAAGCAAAGTCTGATTGGTTCTGCATCAAATAATCCATCTGTGATGTTGGGAGGACAAGGTGGTGTGCAAGAAAAGCTTTTGCTAGATTTACCAAACCTATTCGTTCTTGGGTTTACATGCCGCTCCATCCATTTGTGTGCCAGTGCAGCAAGTCATAAGCTACCTACAGAATTTTATCAGGACCTGTACAATTACATTGGCAGGAACCCCAAAAGGGTTCGTGACTTTTTCGAGATGCAGAAGTTTATGGAGTTTGACAAACACGGAATGCTGCGCCATGTCACAACTAGGTGGCTTTCTCGACTTCCAGTTATTTTGCGTTATCTCGAACAATGGGATTGTTTGATACTTTTCTTCCGGAGTGAATGCTTTAAAGAAGGAAACAAGCCAGCCAAAGCCACGGCTATACTCGAAAAATTGCTGTCCCCTACATTCAAAGCTTATTTTGCTTTCCTCGCATATATCCTACCATTTGTTACTGACACTAATCGGTTGTTTCAGTCACAGGGTACCAAAATCCACATCTTGTACATTAAAGTTAATGAGCTGCATATAGCAATTATCAACCACTTCATGAAACCGAACTACGGGAAGACGACAGAAGCACCTTTGATACAGCTCAGGGACCCACAGCACTTTCGAGACATGAAAGAAGTAGACTGTGGTAGTCGTGTAGAGGTTATATTTATTAACAATAAAATTTCGTTATCAGCTGCAACTGCCTTCAAAACGGTTTGTACGGAATATATGATAGAACTGAGCGACGACATTAGGAAAGGTTTTTCAGTTCTAAATACTCCTCGGTTAAAAACTTAGACAGACTGGACCCAAAGATAGCCATGCCTCCTGACAACTCGAACTTAAGCATTGTCCCACTACTTGTCCAGTTTCCAAATTTGGCCAAGGAGAATGATGTAGAAAACATTGCCAAAGAATGGAAAAGGATGCCATTTTGCACTGATGTAAAAAAATATGCAGATTCTGACACGGTTTACTTCCGGTTTAAAGTAATAGAACGATGTGATGGTCCTCAAGTCGAAAGTTTCCCATTCTTGGGTGAAGTCATGATGAAAATGCTTATCCTACCATATGCTTCTGCTTGTGCCGAGAACCTTTTCATCTATTAATTTAAACAAAACAAAATTGAGAAATAAACACGCCTTTACTACTCTTAATGCTCTACTGGGTGCTAAACGAGTCGTTACCAAGGACTGGAAACCCCCCATGAGCATGGTGACACACCCCAACTGGCAAAATACTGGAAAAGGGTACAGAAAATATGCAACTGCAAGTGCAGCCATGGCTTCTGACTCAGATAGTGATGTTTAATGTTATATTTTTAATCATTTTCTGATGTATAGCTTTTGCAGTATAGAGTAGTTGGAAAATCTGATAAGGCCAAGCTTATAAAAACAGTTCTAATTTAAAAAATAAAAGTTCCCAGTATCCAGATTTTTACGAGGATTTAAAAAATAATGAATGACATGGTCTTTCTGGTACTATTCTTTGGGGTATATCAAAATCAACTTTACAAAGTGAGTAAAGGATCTTCTAAAGGCATTTTTGAGAAAATGTTGTTCCAACATTACAATCTCCAGTACATACTAATTAGACCATAGCCCCTAAAGTTATTTCTGTAGGCAGTGTAAATTTAAAAAGAATTTTTTTCCTCTATTGTTGATAGGCGGTATCTTATATTAGGTGAGGGCTACAGGAAGGAACCTCTCCCCAGTCGAGATCTTCATAGAAAATAAAAGAGGGATTTTATAGAAAGTATTCAATAGAAAATCAGGTCTCAGCAAATGCTTTTCGGCAATATGCTATAAGAATACAAGGTTTACATGCAATTTCAGCCCCTGATTTGTGTTAAAATCTTCATTTGGGATCAATTTCAAGCGGTGCTATAAATGGTCGTAAATGGCCGAAACGAATTTTGTTGGCCTGTAGCAAAATGTTTCTATAGTAATATATGTTACTCCGAACAATTTCTTCAAGTACTGTCAGGAGTAATGTACTGTATTATAAGAGAAAGAAAAACAAAGTAACGGAGAGAGAAAGTGAATGAAAATGTCTCATAAAGCAAGAAAAACTAGCAAAAATTGGGTTTTTTAAAGGCCAAATGAAAATACTGAAAAAACACAACCAAGCGAATATTTCGAGAGGACAAATGCCTCTCTTCTTCAGTGTAAAACGAAATAATGTATCCGAGGAAAGTGCCGAAGAAAAAAACAACAAAAACACGCACGGAAAATCAATGTGAAAAGAACAAAACAAACAAAGAAAAAACCAAAAACTTAAAAGAAGAACAAAATTCAAAACAGCCAAAAATTATAAGAATTAAAACAAAATACCTAACAACCAGAAAAGCAAGTTATTCGCCAATATCCATGATTTGCACAAAATCCAAAAAATTATTTTCTTTTTTCTGTGTTTTCAGTATATTCATTTGTAATTTAAAAACACCACTCTTCTTTCTCGAGGATATGTCACGCAAAGTCGGCTTAATAAATTATCTTACGTAGTATCTCTTATGCAAAATTTTAAGCTATTCTAATTTACGCCACAGACGACACGCTTTTTAAGCAAAGTCGAGAACGCGGAAAAAAATTTGCGATATGGTAAAATAACTTAGTCTGGTATACATTTTTCATGCAATTTTTGGTTCATTTTGGTTTGAGCTGTTGGTAACACTGATTACGCGTCTTGTGTTTTTTCTTGTTTGAAATAAGTAAAATTTGAATTTACCTAAACGTGATTTGAGATTGCAAAATATGCGTTTTGTTGATTTTCAATTTTATTGATTATTGCAGCTGCAGCTGGTAATACTATTTTACTAGCCAGATTTATGTACCCTTAAGCTTATTTACTGTCCTCTAAGTCTGTTCACGTCAGGAGTAGGAGGATATTTGTTAAAAATTTTGGCCTATGATGATTTTGCTCTAAAATTTGCAAAATTCTTGAGGATTAGTTTTTAAGCTATCTTGGTAAGTAGTTTATGAAAAATTCTCAAGGCTAAATTCAGAGCCTGATTTTTCCCCTTGCCTTGGAAGGTGTTTTCAAGCTGGTTAATTTTTGTAGTGCATTCTATCCTGCATACCACTATAGACTGTATATGGAAACACTAAAGGAAATGGTAAATATATACCAAATCATATTATTGAGTTAGGAATAAAGTGAATACACCATTTGATGCCTTTTTTATGCTGATTACAAATATAATAATAATTTCTATTGGAAATGAATTTTAGCCCCCCCCCTCCTATATATGCCAATTCAGGGTATATATTTATACATTAGGAGGTGGGGGTGGGGTAAAGTTTAAAATTACCTCCCATTTACACCAGAAACAAAATTTTCCCCCACCCCCTAATGTAGAAATATAGGCCTATAGGCCTACCCTGAATTGGCATATATAAGGAGTGGGGCTGAAATTCAATTCCAATTGAAATGATTATTATATTTGTAATCAGCATAAAAAAAGGCATCAAATGGTGTATTCACTTTATTCCTAACTCAATAATATGATTTGGTATATATTTACCAAGGAAACCAGTCAAACAGGTATTTGCAATGGACAAATAGATTGCAAAGCATGGTTTCTCATGCATTTGCAATATTTAAACTATTGTTTTTTGGGGTTTAGGGAGGGAAAAGGTACCTAGGTTAGGTTATGTATGTAATATATGCTATGCTTTACCCCCCCCCCCTATTGTGCAAATATATATACCAAATTTGTTTCTAAACTATTATATATTCATCCTATTTCATACTAACCTCCCAACATGTTAACATCCACTGGAGATTAGTATGACTTTTACTGGGATCAGTATAGCATATTTGTTTTTTGATTTCTTGTTATTTTTTTCCAAGTCTTCTAGTAAATCAAAGTATAAACTTGGACTAGGCCTATCTGGACATCCATCATATAGAAAATATGGGAGTAAAGTTCATTTGTGATGCAAATGGATGTTATATTTAGATTGAGGATGCAATTCTAGGTATATATTTGCACATTAGAGGGGTGAGGGTATATATTCTGTGAATATATAGGTCCTAAGAAATTCATGAATTTCTTAGAAAAATTGGAAAAACAAGGAAAGAAGTCAAGATAAAGGCTCTCCCCCTGCAAAATGTGTTAACTAGGATTATTCTGCATATTATGGAGTAAAAATTGTTTTCTTAATATGTTTCCTTATGTCCAGCTGGACTCCTAGGCTTAAAATATTGGTTGGCTGGTTGGCTAATTTTAAAATTTGTACATACATACACAGTCAAATTAGCCATCTTGTGGTATCCCAATCATCCTCACCATCACTGCTACTGTTTTTACATTCATTTTATTAGAGCAAGTGAACTACTCTGGCAATAAAATACTTTGTTGATTTTCTCTTTAATGGTGATACCTTTGCTAAATGTACCAATTCTCTTTGCTTTCATTTGAAGATTCTGTGATTTGTTCTCCTGAGAGTTCTGAATCATCATCTAGCTACAGCACAGATGAATCCCTGTTAAAGAGGGCTTGTGATGCTGTAGTTATAGCAAAGAGTCTTTTTAGTGGGGCTGGTTTCTTGCCCTGCTCAGATTTTTAACCTTTCTTTGTTTTTCTGTAAGCTATCATTATTTCAAGCTCTGCTTTAAGTCAAGCTTTCTCTGGGGTTTCAGTCAAAACCCTGATTTTCATCCTTTTGCAAGCCCTGGTATTCTTATTAGCCAGTTGAGGCTTTCAAAATAAGTAAAGCTGTTCTTACAAAACATCTGAATATGTTTAATTGGTCCCTAGAAAGTTGTAAGATCATCCTTAGTTGTGCTGCTGTCTACTTACAGTACTAGACTATCATCTTCATCTGAATTCAGGTGATCAGCAACATTGGATGACAAAAGCATATGTTCAGGTATTGCATTTCTGTTTTTTAGGAATATCTCTGTTGCGGCAAAACCCTTTGTAGTAAAAGCTTTTGGAAATATTGTATCAACAAGTCCTGCAAAATCATTTATTGTCATAGATTTCCCATGATGATGCATCATTCATGAGTTCATAGCACTATTGTAATAAACCTTCAATTAATCATAGACAGAAATACCCAGTTGCTGAAGTTTTATGGCTGCAATGTGGTGGAAAAGTAAGCATTGTAATTCCATGCTCACTTGCAAGGTTTGGACTTTCAAGAGAGATTTGACCCATGGTTGTCTAAAATCAGCTATACTTGTTCTCCTTGCTGCACTTAGTATGCTTTACAAAATGTGGTATGAAACCAGAAATGGATATTTTAGTTGTCTTCCTGCTACTAGGGTTTGCAGCTCCAGGAGATGATGGAGGTGCATTTGCCACTATACAGTCCTTGAAGATAACTTTTAGGAAAACAAAGAATAGTGACTAAGCTGTTCCCAAAGCACTCTAACAGCCTGCCAGAGTGACAAAATTCCATTCTCTCCTGTAAGTTGACCCAGTTGTTTCTTGCCCCTTCTCTACAATTGTTTGGTGGAACACAGACTGTTGTCACACTTGTCTTGTCAACACTATATGTGTTTCTAGTTCAAATTTATGCTCTGTAAGGACTCTTTTAAAATTACCATTGGAGATGTTTACTGGTGGCCTGCACCAAACTACAAGCATCTGGTTTTCTCAAGCTGAGTTCAGGTTGATCTTAGATACATGATGCAAATACTCTGAAAGAGGTTTTTCTTCACTTGGTTCAAAGATGCACTTTCTAGGAATTTTTATTGCATTGAAGCTCTATCATTTGTGGGTTCAGCAAGAGACTTCTGCTTCTGTACATTTCAGTGCAGAGTCTTAAATGGTATGCCATGGGCCATAGCTGGTTTTTGAAGAGATATGCCATGTTCTAGTACCAGTACAGTAGGCTTTTTCTGGTTGTTGCCAGCATACTGCCTCCTTCTCTGAACCTTATTTTCACTCATAGTCTACAAAGGAAAGAAAGCTGTTAAAGCAAGCTCTGGCTACAAAAAAAGACATGAACAGGGAAAAAAAAATTCAATCCTTTTTTCTTACCAAGCATGAAACAATCTTCATGAAGATTGTTCAAGCTTGCAATCAGCTTTACAGCTAATTTGATAGTATTTATTATACTGTAGTGCTTACATGATCTAATGATTAGTTGAACCATTGAGATACAAAAAAACTTAAATGTCGCACCCTTGGGTACTAAAGCCAGAGCTGTTCAAAGGGGGGGGGGGGGCAAGCTGCCCTGGGTGCCATGGTTGAGGGAAGCATGGCTTGCTCACTTTAATCATGTTTTTCACATTGATTGGACATTTTTTTTGCTTATTTTTGAGATCAGAAGGAGTGCTGCAATCAACTTTGCCCTGGACACCACCAACCCTAGGAACAGCTATGACAGCATCATTTGTCACACTACCAGACTACTATTTTAGATGGGATCTGCATTTCCTCCTAGATGGTGTGCCAATCTAGTGGTTTGTCATTTGCTTATAATGAGTTAAGACCTTACTTAATTCCCTACAAAAAGTGGCTGGTCTATGTCCTACCCCCTGTCCACATTGTAAGTTTGTAACTGGCTAAAATAAAACACTTTGAGGGTCCCAAAACTTTTTATTATCATTAGTTTTCATTGAGTAATTTTTTTTCTTCTGAAAATTTGTTTTCATTTTTGTGTCATAAGGTAAAGGCACCATGATTTGACAGTACAATTTTTGAACCACTGTCAAAATTTTCCTTCAAAACAGGATAATTCTGCTTAGTTGTGACTTGGAACACCGTCTCTTGAAGCTGTTGTTATATTTTGACAATGCAAAATGTTGAAACTATATTCAATACACCCAGATGAGAAAAGAATATTCAATTCAATCAGTTTCCTGTTTTCAACACAAAATGAGCTCTTAATACTTTTTAGCTATGTAATGTTCAAACTGTCATTGCTTGTTTTTTTTTTTGTGCAAAAAAAGTTGGATCAGTACCAATGCAACAAGATACATCTGATCTTCTCTAAAATGTAGCCACATTGTTTTTTTCTTGATAAAATTAAGTTAAAATGGCTGCTAATATTATATTGATGAAATCATTTCCATTTGTTGAAATTTCTTGTCTGATGTATTGGAATACCAGACTGACTAAAAATTTTCCTTCAGCCACATTCAAATGTAGATATTGGCTTCTATTATGAGATTCATTTCTTTTGAGAATATCTTGTAGTAATCTTGTAAAAATTTTTGACAGACAGCAACATGTCCTGTCAAAATATAGATGACTCTGTCAAACTTCACTGAACATGTAAAACAGATGAGAAACAATTGGTGTCAAAATTCAAGGGTCCTCTGACAAAACAGTTGTCAAATTTACAGGTACTTTCTCAACAACAAGAGATTTTGATGATTATTATTTGTAGGCTAATTATATTTAATATGAAAAAAACATCAAAAAAGTTTTTTTAATCATAGTTTTACTGATTTGGTGATACATGCTAGATTTTTCCATGATCTGAGGAACTGCTGCTAGGCCTCATATTATCTTCATATTTTTAAGTATTTGACTTGGTTGTTCATAACACTCTCATTCATATATCACTGAATAAATTTAAAGTAGACCTTCTCTTAGTAAATTTTATATATGTTCTGTTTTAAAGAGATCCCAAGCTGTAAAATACAAATTTTTGGAACTGGAACTGAACTCTTCCCAAATTAGCATAGAATTCCTCAAGGAACCTTGCTAGGACCACTCTTATATATAGTATTGATCAGTGAAATTGGTAAGATCCCCTCAAAGGTGTTAATATGTAGATGACCTGATGATCCTTGAAGTATATCAGAACAATTAAAAATGACCCCATCAAAATCCTACCCATGTTTTGGATAAAGCTAAGAATTTACATATGAAAGTAAATTCCCTAAGTCAAATATAATGACAATAAACTTCTTAAAATCTACTCCTGTTTTCCTTGACCCTATCCTACCCAAAATGCTGATGAAACATGTTAAACTCCTTGGCATCACAAACTTCTAATAATCTTAAGTAGGACATGCGTATTTCAAGAATTCTGGACTTTACAGACAAAGGATAGTCAAAATATTTTTTTTTAAAGGGAATTAAAATGGTAGATTAACTTTGTAATTGCCAAATGTTGACAACACTCACTGTGAACAGCAAAGAAATCTTTGCTGGACAATTAAAGGTGAGAGGAAGTGGGCCATTCCAGATAGTGTTTATAGAGAGAGCTATATCACACATTATATTATAGAAACCTAGGTCACACAATTACACTCTATATGGATTATCCAATTTTGTCCCTGTACTTGAGGCAATTTTTTCAGTTTTTGCTTCCACTATCTGAATAGTGTTCTTTACATTTACACATTAAAAAAAACTTAAGGAAATCAAAGTTTTGTACACTTTTCTGATAAAACTTCAAATTTTTAATCAAAGAGTTAGATTTGTAGATGTTTTTCCTATGTACTGAAACCGTTTTCAAACCAAAAGTCTTTAAATTGAGCCTTCTGGAGTGGAAAAAGAGTTTTTTTTTTACAAAAACTGTTGAATCATTGGCACCTTTACCCTAAATGTCTGTCAGTTTGACAGGCATAAATCTGCCTTCTATGCAATTCTCTAATCCTAAGAAATTAGACAATCTGCAGAGGAAAAATGGAAAAGAAAAAAGATGCCCTTGATGCAGAATATTGTGCTTGCAGCCACTTTTCCTTTTTTTCTAGCTAATGGATTTTCTTTGTGATTCAAGCCAAGAAGGTGTAAGTTTTCTGTATTGGGGTTTTGGACAAGGCAATTCTAATAGTTAGCTATTTGTTTTGATCTGATGCTATTTTTAGGAGTTATGGGGTATTGTAGTTTTTACTATGGGACATGATTGTCTCTTACTTGGTTGCTAGCTACTGCTGCATCCTAGATTTGTTTTTTACTAGGTTTGAGCTATCTCAACAGCAAGATACCAATGAAACTTACATAAGCATCATTTAAAATAACTATTTTGATCCTTTTTGTTGTTAAAAATGAAATTGTTTTTACTTACGTGCTATATGAAAATGCAGTTTTCCATAAAAATCGATTTTATTTTAAAAACTTTTTTTAATTACAAAAGGCACTAGATGTAGCAATTACCTTTAAAATGAGCCATTAAACAGCTCTCTATGATGATTCAGTGCCCCGCTAGCTGTGGAGAAAAATAAGAAAAAAGATGCCTTCAGTGTAGAATATTGTGGTTTCTGCCACTTTTCTCGTTTTTCAAGCTTTAAGATTTTCCTTGTTGCTCAAGCCAACATACAGTAAGTTTTGTGTATAGGGGTTTCAGACAATGCGGTTCTGATGGTGTACTTCTTGTTTTGATCTGACTTTTAGGAGTTATGAGTTATTATATTTCTTCATATGGGATGTGATTGTCTCTTACTAAGTTGCCAGCTACTGCTACAACCCTGATCGTTTACTAGGTTTCATGCATCATTGTAACCATCATATTGATGTCCATGTTTATATTGAATAATTAAAGGGACATCAAATAATGATGTCCCTTTATATAAATAATTAACTACACCATTCTTTTATATACAAATTTCAGCTATTTCTAAGCCAGGGTACAGATTAGACTTATGTAATCCACATTTATGATGAACTACCTTGATCCTTTATGTATAATTGAAGTAGATATTTGGATTGTTAGCCTCTGATACTTCTCTCAGTTTCTTTTTTTTCACTTGAGACCATATATTTTCAATGTTTAATATTCTACCCATAAAATCAAGCATTGATTAGTTAGAACCTAACAAAAAGCAAAACTAATTTAAAAATTTTCAGGTATTTTTCTAATTTGAATTAAAAAACTTAAATTTTTGCTTGGACACATAAGCGTTTTTGCAGTTTACATAATAATTTTAGCAATTCTGAACTGAAAACTAAGATAGAAATTGTTTTTTTTTTCTATGGAAATATACTACAATGCTATAGATATACGTACTTTAAGAGTTAAGCCAAAAAAAAGTTTGGTTCCAGGAGACAATTGTTCTTTACTAACTTTCAGCTATCTCTAATTCTTTCATGGGGGACTTTTACGTGTAGATTTGGGGGGATATTTAAATCTTATTCTCTAAGTCTTCTCCTTAGGTCCTGCTGTTTAAGAAGAGTTCCCACAACACTGTGGTCAAAAGATCAAAGGAAAACTATTATTAAACTTATGAACATGGGAGTTTTGATTGGAAATCAGATTCCAATGAGAGCTATCCTGATTTTTACTAGCATGAATAACTCAAGTAAAAATAAAAAGGGGTTTATTAATGACTTACATGAGATAGACAGGACAACACTTCAACACAGGTACAAGTATAACGCTTTGAGTACATGGGAGTCTATAAATTACCACTGATAAAATACAACAAGTCAGATAAGCGCAAGTTTAAATATCACTTGAGTCTCAACAATCTATAGGCTAAGTTACAACTCAACAAATGAGTCCAATCAATCACTTTTGTTAGCTATACTAAACTAACATCTTTCTCCATCAGCTAATAAGCCAGGACTGACTCAAAACTGCTCAGATCTCCTGGGTATCTTTTCCCCAAGAATGCTTTGTGACATTCTTGACCTTTTGCTGAGGTCCTTCCTCCAACCTACGAATTTTTTGAAGCTTGTGGGAGTTCTAAAAGTTCCATTACTTTTTGGATGTGGGCCTGATATTGCATATACTAAAATTTCACTTTGACAAATTTCTTTTCATCAAAAATAGCACTAAATAATTTGTACACCTACTTGACATATTCTTATACTTTAAATAAGTACTTATTTATTTACTAAAGTGAGACATTCTTCGTTTTATGGTGAGGCAAACTTTTTCACTGCAGTCATTTCATCTAAGCCTCATTGATGCAGTCTCACGACCATAATTTTTCTACTGCAATCAAAATGCAACAAACTGCTTATGACATCCTGACCTAGCCTTAATTATGGAGCTGAATTAAATTTGTCAAAATAAAAGTGAAGGGATTTTGTGATTTCTTATCCCCATTTATAAGTAACTATACCAATCTTTTATATATTCACTTATGAGGGTTTGTTCTTTAATATAATAATAACTATATCAATCCTTTAAACACTATAATAATACTATAATACTAACGTTAAAAATAAAATCCTATGTTGATCTTTGTATGCAAGATGATGTTTATAACATTTGCTGCTACAATGTTGAACAAAATGCATTTTTATTTTGTAAAAATGGATTTATTTAAAGAAGTTTTTTTTAATCACGTAAGGTTTTTGAATACATCAATTTCCTTTAAAATGAGCTATTAAACAGCTCTCTGTGATGTTCTAGTGCCCTGCTAGCGGGGAAAAAAAAAGATGCTGCATATGAAGAATATTGTGGTTCAAGCAACTTATCTTGTTTTTTCAAGCCAATAGATTTTCCTCGTTATTCAATCCAGGGGGCGGTACATCTCCTATGTAGAGGTTTCAGACAAGCCCCTTCTAATAGTGTACTTCTTGTTTTGATCTGACACTACTTTTAGGAGTTATGGACTATTAGATTTTTTAGTATTGGATGTGATTGTCTTTTACTAGGTTGCTAGCTACTGCTGCAACCCTGATAAAGAGTAAAGATAGGAGATCGAAAACATTTTCCTAGGGTACAATTTAGTTTCTGAATTATTTGCCAAAGTTTCATTCTCCTAATTAAATTGTTTTCTAAGATAGCATAAAGCCTCTCAACTAGAATTAACCCAAAACACTCCAGTTTACTAGCTCAGTATTTGATTTCCACAAATAAGAATAATAAAATTAAGAAGATAAAAATATGAAAATATTCATCTGACAACCACTGAAATCTTGATTTGCCAAAGTTTTGTTCTTGTTAGTAAATGAAGCAATTTTATCCAATAAATTTCTTAGTTAGGTAAAAAGAGGAATAAAATAAACAGCATTATAGGATTAACCAAATGGACAAAATTACTGACAAAATGCCAGTCTTGGTCTTATTCAATACTTACCACAGTTTGTGTCTTACTGAAAACAATTTGTATTTTGTGTCATATGTTTCATTTGTCATAACATTAGCTACAATACAAAACAAAACTTCCAAACAGTTGAAATGTTGTGTGTGTTTTATTGAAAAGGATATGTATTTTGAACAGTGCAGTTTGTTTTTTGTCAAAATATTGACAAGAAAAGAAAATCACCATAGTAATTAACATTGCTGGAAATAACATATAGACTGTTTGATAAATAATTATATTAATTCTAAGAAGTCCCTGCAGTTTTAATTTTCAGTGCTATAGTTATAGAAAGAATACATTCAAAATGGATTTGTGCAAATAATGCTATGGCCTTAAGAAGGTTTTGGGGGTAGTGGCACCACTCCTGCTTGTGGTGTTTTCTGTTTGTTTTAAGTTTGACTTTATTATTCATAGCAGTTTCTCTTCATTTTGGAATTTAGTTATTCATTCCTAGCAGGGTTTTTTTTTTTTTTTTTTTTTTTTTTTTTTTTTTTTTTTTTTGGCATGATTTTCCATTTTAGTTTCTGTTTGATTTGGTTTTATTTATTCATTGATAGTAATGTCTATTTGATTCAAGTTTGAATTATCATAGAGCTTCATTTCTGTCCATCTTGTGTAACTCAGGACTTAAATATTCTTTGAAACTTCTTTTTTTGACAATCATTTTTTTAGTTAATTATTGTTCGTTTTAATTCACATCATTATGTTTTTGGTTAATACTAAGAATATTTTCTCAGTTTTTTTTTTCAGTTTTCTGCTTAAGGATGTAAAGGTTAGACTGTAATTAAAATGTAAGACAACATTTAAATATTCAGTCGAAGCTTTTGATCAACAGTAGTTTTGTTGCAGTAAATTTTCTTTAATAGTGTTATACTTATTTGGGTTGATGGAGAGGGGATTATTTTTCTCATAAATTGAAAATACATGTAGTTTTTGCTTCTCTATAGAGATTAATTAAAAAAACTTTTTCCACAAAATAAATTTTTCAAAGAAAAGTAAAGAACTCCATTAAACAAAAAATGAGCAAAAATAAAATAAAATAATCTACCAAGCTTGAAACTACCACAAATTATTGATAAATAAATGAAACCCAAAACGAACAGAAATTACAATAAATAACTGAGTCAAACCCAAAACGAGCAGAAATTAAAATAAGTTGGTTGCAAAATCCCTATGCCTTCCCAAGGCCATTACAAAATTTACACTTTACTGAAAAAAATATGAATGCTTTTACCTTTATAAATTTAATAAATCAATTAATTTTAAAATTTTTATTACTAAATATCAGCATGTGTAGATTAAAATGACAATGCACATTCATTTTTATTTTTTCAGTAAAGTGTAAATTTTGTTCTGGCCTTGGGAAGGCATAGGGGTTTTGCACCCAACTTATGGTAATATCTGCTCGTTCTGAGTTTGACTCTGTTATTTATTGTAATTTCTGTTTGTTTTGGTCTTCTTTTATTTATCGATGCTGATTTGTGGTAGTTTCGAGCTTGGTAGATTATTTGATTTTATTTTTGCTCATTTTTTGTTTAATGGAGTTCTTTACTTTTCTTTGAAAAGCTTATTTTGTGGAAAAAGTTTTTTTTAATTAATTTCTGTTCATTTTATATTGACATAGTCTTTTGAGGGAAAAAGAAAATAACACTTTAAATCTTTTCGTTTTTTAAGACTTTACAGTTTGGCCTGCCATTTGTATGCTGGGGAAAAATTTTCAGCAATTTTTAACAACATACACCCTTGTTATTGTTTCATACACAAACTAAGTTATAGTTATAGTTTCTCGTAGTTGACCTGAAATGGAAAACATGATACCATTCGCAAAAAAATCTGCTTACTTTCTTTGATAGCTTGGATACACTTACACTATTTTGATTTGGTTAAATTTTGAGAGAAGAAGTAGCTTCGAAAGTTTGAACGTAACATCCTCAGTCGTTCTTGGGATACTACTGAGATACCTTATTAGGAACTAGCATTATCACAGTGTATTTTGATTTAATCTTAAGGCAACATTTAGTTTTTAAAACATAATGGGCAAATGGGAGGGTGGGAGTGGAAGGGGGATTAGTTGCCCTCCAACCACTTTCGACTATTAAAAAGGGCATCAGCCCTTTCTATTTTCAATCGAATGAGTCCCTTTCGACGTTCCCACGACAACTCCTTCGATACGAAGTGCCCTGGTCTAAACAACAACAACAAAAATATTACTAATCACTTTCGACTATTAAATAGGGCACTAGCCCTTTGAATTTCAAATCGAATGAGCCCATTTCTGAAGTTTCCACGACAACACCTTCCATAAAACCTTATATGCCCCCACGGTATAACTTAAAACCCTTTCCCTTAGGGCTGCTGCGGAGCATCCTCCTCAAAAACATATTTTCTATCTGTAAATTAACTACGCTGAACAAAATGGCTATCTCAAAATTTTTATTGGATTTGTTTGGGGGAATGATGGGCGTGGGGGGGGGGGGGGTGCTAGTTGCCCTCCAATCACTTTCAACTACTAAAAAGGGCACTAGCCCTTTGAATTTCTAATCGAATGAGCTGTTTCTGAAGTTTCTACTACAACGCCTTCTATAAAAACATTATATACCCCCTGGGCTTAACTTAAAACCCGTGCCCTGAGGGTTGTGGGGGAGTGTCCTCCTCAAAAATATATTTTCTATCTGGAAATCAACTACGCTGAACAAAATTGCTATCTCAAAATTTTGATTGGATGCGTTTAGGGGAATGATGGGCGTGGGGGGGGGGGGGGGGGGCAATTTGCCCTCCAAATCATTTAGACTATTAAAAAGGGCACTAGTACTTTGAATTCCCAATCGAATAAGCCTTTTTTGAAGTTTCTACGACAACGCCTTCTATAAAAATCTTATATGCCCCCAGGGCATACATTAAAACCCTTGCCCTGAGGGTTGTGGTAGAGTGTCCTTCTCAGAAACATATTTTCTATCTGGAATTTAACTAGCCTACGCTAAACAAAATGGCTATCTCGAAGTTTTCATTGGATGTGTTTTGGTGAATGAGGACGTGGGGGGCTAGTTGCCCTCCAATCACTTTCGACTATTAAAAAGGGCACTAGCCCTTTGAATTTCCAATCAAAGAGCCACTTTTGAAGTTTCTATGACAACACCTTCTATAGAAAAACTTTATATACCCTAGGACATAATTTAAAACCCCTGCCCTGAGGGTTGTTGGGGAGTGTCCTCCTCAAAAACATATTTTCTATCTGGAAATCAACTACGCTGAACAAAATGGCTGTCTCAAAATTTCGATTGGAGGTGTTTGGGGAAATAATGGGCGTCGGGAAGGGGCTTGTTCCCTACCAATCACTTTCAATTATTGATAAAGGCACTATCCCTTTGAATTTCCGATCGAATTGGCTTGTTTCGTAGTATCTACGACCACACCGTATTTTCTAAACATTAAGTTCCCCAGGGGACTAGCATTAAGCCATTTCCTTAAGGGTTGTGGGGGAGTGTCTAACTAAACAACAATCTTTCTATTTAAAAACCAAGTCGCCAATGCTGAACAAAATGGGTCAAAATTTTGATTGGATGTGTTTGGGGGAATGATGGACGTGGGGGGGGGGGGGGGGGGGTTAGTGGCCTTTAAATCATTTTCAACTACTAAAAAGGGAACTATCCCTTTGAATTTCCAATCAAAGAGCCACTTTTGAAGTTTCTATGACAACACCTTCTATAGAAAAACTTTATATACCCTAAGACATAATTTAAAACCCTTGCCCTGAGGGTTGTTGGGGATTGTCCTCCTCAAAAACATATTTTCTACCTGGAAATCAACTACGCTGAACAAAATGGCTATCTCAAAGTTTTGATTGGATGTTCTTGGGGGAAGGATGGGCGTGGGGGAGGGGCTATATCCCCTCCAATCACTTTAGACTATTAAGAAGGGAACTAGTCCTTTAAATTTCCAATCGAATGAGCCTCTTTTGAAGTTTCTACGACAACGCCTTCTTATAAAAACCTTATATTCCCCCAGGGCATAACTTAAAACCATTGCCCTGAGCGTTGTGGGGGAGTGTCCTCCTAAAATACATATTTTCTATCTGGAAATCAACTACGCTGAACAAAATGGCTATCTCAAAATTTTGATTGGATGTGTTTGGGGGAATGATGGGCATGGGGGGGCTAGTTGCCCTCCAATCACTTTTGACTATTAAAAAGGGCACTAGCCCTTTGAATTCCAAATTGAATGAGCCTGTTTTGAAGTTTCTACGACAACGCCTTCTATAAAAAAACCTTATATGCCCCCAGGGCATAAGATAAGATAAGATTTATTGCTGAAAAATGGCTATCACAAGCCCAAAACGGCCAAATTCGCACTTTAGCGTCAAATACAGCAAAAAAAAGAACAACAAAAACAAACAATCAAACAACAACAAAAAATTATAAAAGGGTCAATGTCAAATACGTAAAAATGTTAAAAACAAAAACAAGGTAAACTCATAAAATTAGAAGGCCAATGTCAAGTCAGCAAAAATGCCCCAAAAAAAACAAAAACAACTCGTAAAATTAACAAGGGGATAAATTAGAATTAAAACAAAATCATCATTTAGTTGGTGACTAACAAACATAAATATAAAACCTCCAAATTTGCAAAATGGGCATAAAAATTAATAACTATCAGGTAAAGAGTGAGTGAGGGGGAGGGGAGGCAGCGGAGAGTCAGTGGTTGAAAATGTCAACTATGTAAGGGATAAAAGTTCTTCTATATATTTCCGTGCAAACTCTCATTGGGGTGAGAAGGGGGATTTTGTTGACACTCAACGCGGGAGGCGGGGTCAAAGGGGTGAATATTGACCGGGGAAAGGGTAGTTGTTCGAGGGTTATGAAGGGCATTGTTAGCAAAATGCAAGGTAATTTTTGGTCTCCTTTCCTTAAGGGTGACAAGGTTAGCTCTCCTAAGAAGCGAAATATAAGGTACTTTGCCTCATTGAAGATATTTCTTAGGCACCTTTTTTGTACTGCTTCTATTCTGTCCAACAATTCAATGGAAGTGCCAGAATGCCAAACAGGACAGGCGTACTCAAAGGTTGGGCGTACAAATGACAGGAAAATCCTTAAACAGTGCGATTTAGGGTATTTAAATTGTTTAAGGAAGGAAAATGTGGCATTGGAGCGTTTCGTGATGTCATTAATATGAGAATCTCATTTTAAGTTGCTTGAGATGGTCACGTCTAGTAGTTTCATGACTGCAAAAAGCTTTTCAGGGGGGATTAGACAGGAAACAGAAGGAGGAGTCTTAAGAAAATTAATAATAAGAACAGTTGACTTTAAAGGGTTGACTTTCATATCATCAGTAAGAGCTTTGGCTGATATGGATTCCAAGATGTACATTGGGTTGCTTTTGGAATTTTTGGAACATGTCTCTAAGACAGTTAGATCATCAACGAATTTCCATCTATCCGGAAAATAAACACCAAGGTTGTTTATCATTGTAAGAAATAAAATTGGACCTAAAAGGGTTCCTTGGGGCACACCATTATAAATTGGAAGGGGATCAGAATATACATTCAGGTATTTCACGACTTGCGTTCTGTTAGAGAGGAAAGACGCAATTATTCTAATTAAATAAGGGTCAACTTGAAAGTCATTAGGTAGCTTTTCTAATAGTATATTGTGGTTGATTAAATCAAAAGCTTTTTGCAAGTCAACAGCGATAACATTGAGCCAGGTATTGGGTTTTTCGAGTTTGTTACATATTGTGTCCATAGGGTGAACAAGATAGTGGGTAGTAGATGTAGAGCGTAGGTTTCCGAATTGTCTTTGGTCAACATTTGGGATTATTTTTACTATCAACCACTCAGCTAAAAAGCTTTCATATAACTTCGGAAAAACTGGAATAAGAGCAATGGGACGGAAACCATTAAAATCTTGATTATTACCTTTCTTTTTTACGGGAGTAATAAAACCTAATTTCCAACAATTTGGAAATTTACCAGTAGAGGTAATTTCATTAAAAAGTAAGGACAAAGGCTCTGAGAGATTGTCGGCGAAGGCTTTAATTAGTACAATCGGAATGTCTAATGGGCATGTACTACACTTTTTAATGTTTTTAATTTTTGCCTCCACATCCGAGGGCGAAATAACGGGAAAATTGAGAGAGCACAAATCATAAAAAGTGTCAAAAGAAAGGGGAGGGAGGTTCTTAACTATGGAAGAAAGAAACCTGTTCAGATCATTGGCTGTAATTGAAGGGTCTTCTTGGAAATGGAAGTCTATGTTCTTATTTGTTTTCCCACAAATTTTCTTTATTCTATTATACCAGTGTTTTGGCTTTGTATAAAATAAATCCTGGACTTTGCATTTGTAATATGAAGAAGCAGATTTACCTATTTTTTTTTTAATATATTTATCCAGTGAGTTCGTTTTCGGTATTTTACAACTCTTTAGTAGATTCAAGTTAATTCTAATTAATTTTTTTTAATTGGCTAGTAATGTATGTATGGTTTGTCATTAGAACATGTTTTAACTTTTTTTTTTCACAGGGAAGGAATTTATGTATTTTGTTTTAATCAGATTTTGGAATTCAGAGACTTAAAAATTAATGTCATTTTTTCCTTTGAGGGCCAGCCAGTTTTCATTGGTAATCCAAGATCCAAATATTTAAAGGCCATCATTGGAAATTGGGTAATAAGAGAACTCAGTAACAGAAGAAGTATGATTAAAGCTACTGAGACGCTTCATTAATAAACAAAAATGGTAACTTCCTCTTAACGGAGGCAAAGGGACAGGAGGGGTGAAGAATGCCTGCATATTGGTGCAAATCAAATCAAGGGTTGAATTTCCTTTTGTTGTTGGTATTTTTACTATTTGTTTTAAGTTTAGGGAACTACAAAGGGGATTTAACTTTAGATCAATAGCATCACCTACTAAGAAAATACTGGCGTTTGGGAATTTGCATAGGACAAAGTCGGCACTACTATGCAGTTGTTGTTAGAATTGCTGTCTTTGTGCAGCGTTTTGATTTGGGGAATAATAGAAGCAGCAAAACACAATCAAACTAAAGGGGCGTGGTAAAACTTTGAGTCTTACACTTACCCAAATGATTTCATCGTAATCTGAAAGGTTGGGAGTATGAATTAATTTAGGAAAGAGATAATTATTCACAAATAATAGTATTCCACTTACCTTTTTACCTAGGGGGTGATCATGGGGACGAAGTTTTATGAATTGGGAGTAGTTATTAATTTTCAATAAAGCAGAGCTCTGTGCTTTGATCTCAGTTACGGCAATTACATCAAATTTGTGTACGTGACAGAGGGCTTCTAGACCAATAAATTTGTTAAAATTCAGGCTTTCGGCGTTCGTAACAAGCAGCATTGGGAAAGCAAAACGGTTACTAAAGAGGGCAGTTTTTTGTTTGTTAATTGTAGGAGGCAGTGGGGGGTGGGAGGACCGTGGATCTGGGAGAGGAGAGGCATCTTTTTCGGGATGAAGGCTGGGATTCGTTTGAGAAGCAGGATTAAAAGGCGGGGCTGGACCCGACTTGAGAGAAACGGAGGACAGCGGATAAATTATGGGGATATTATTAAGTAGGGATTTGGGGGGGGGGGACATAAGTTAGAACTAAACACTGGTTTACACTAGAGTCACATAATTCGATGCTTCCATAACCCGAATGGATGGAAGTAGGGTCTTCTTTGTTGTGGTAGAATACGGCGGGGGTCTTAAATTCCCCGGAATGAGCTGGTGCTGTTGCTTTAATGGACACTGGTGCGTTACTTGACAGGCTCGGTGACTCTCGTTTTTTGACAGATTTTTCCTGGCACTGTTGGAGAGGGGAGAATTGGTTTTCGTTGAGCTGTACTGCTTTTAGTATCTCACTGACCTTCGATGTAATGGCGGGAAGGTTTGATGTAAATTGTTTTTTGACAGGTCCAAACTGATGAGAGAAGGAGTTGGAGGGGGTGCTGACTGTGGGTTTAAATTTTTTTCCGCACTATTTAAGGGCTTTTTAAAATATTTGTATCCATATTTCAAGTGGATTTGAATACATTCACCGAAGCAAAGCCCACTTCTAAAACTGTTACAAACCCTGGAATGCAAGAGTTTGCACCAAGGGACACTACATTCATTCTTCAAATAATAATTCTTGCAAAAATGATGTTATTTACACGACTCTTCCTTCGTGCAAACCTCTCCCCAGGTATATTTGCATACACCTTTATTAGCATTAACTTGTTTCCTGGATAGTTCATCACTAGTATTGAACTCACACCTAGTTTTACATGCATAATTAGCGTCAATTTCAGAATGAAATTGACCTTGAACACTTGTGCCTGAGAGGGGATTAAAACCAAGACAGTTTAATCCTTTAAACACACAAACTTGTCTTTTTATCTTAGTTGAACCGGAAATCACTGGATTAGTATCTATAATTTTGTCGTTGACTTTGTCTTCTTTTAAATCTTTATTTTTGATGATGTTATCAGGAGCGACATTAGCATCAATAAGTCTTGTTTTAATATTGGTTTTAACAGAAATTGGGGATTTCTCCTTTTCCTGGACTGGAAAAGACTGGGGGTTACCAACTCTAACGCTTTTTAAAGTGGTTAGGGTGGATATTTCTATAATAACATTTTCAAGTTCTCTCATCAATGATAATAACCGCTGCATGGGAGGGAGGAGGCTTCTTGTCTTGGGTGCAGTAGGGACGTTGTTTAACAAGTTGGACTGGCAGGAAGCAGAGATCTTGGATACTGAAGCTTGTCCAGTGGTTGGGCAACTAAAATCAGTTGTTTTTTAATCGAAATTGTTTTTGCAGGACACTTTGGACGCGGATGAGGGGGGACTGTCCTGGGGCATGAAACTATTTTGGCAAGAGATTGATTTGAAGAGATGAAAAGGGTGATGACCTCACTTCCTTCAAAATGTTAACTAGGTCACTTCCCGATGGGTGACGTGGAGGTGTCATAAGGGTAGACGGGGTCTGGGTGGAACAACGCAAAGAGTCATCAAAGGGTACTACCTTTTCATTAGTATCTTCTTTTGTAGTAAAATCTAGGCAAAGCCAATGTTTTGACCACTTAGAACGTTCTGTACCGGAGCAATGTTCATGGAAGTAAAACTCACAGCTACTGCACTGAATAGAGTTAATAGTAACTCTTAATCTGCATTCCTGGCATACTCTCTTTGCCATTTTTTGAACCGGAATGGGTTTTGATATATTATCGCTGATTAAAGAGGAGTTAGCTAGGGTCACTGAATTAATTCATGTTCAAAGCTCTTAATTAATTCTGTCCATAGTGAATGAATCCAAAAAGGTCTTTCCACTCTGAAGACTAAATGAAGACTGAAATAACTTAAAACCTTTGCCCTGAGGGCTGTGGGGAAGTGTCCTCTTAAAAAACATATTTTCTATCTGAAAATCAACTACGCTGAACAAAATGGCTATCTCAAAATTTTGATTGGATGTGTTGGGGGAATGATGGGTGTGGGGGGAGGCTAGTTGCCCTTCAATCACTTTCGACTATTAAAAAGGGCACTAGCCCTTTGAATTTCCAATCGAATGAGCGTGTTTTGAAGTTTCTTCGACAACGCCTTCTATAAAAACTGAGATGCCCCTAGGGCATAACTTAAAACCCTTGCCCTGAAGGTTTTGAGGGAGTGTCCTCCTAAAATACATATTTTCTATCTGGAAATCAACTACGTTGAACAAAATGGCTATCTCACAATTTTTATTGGATGTGTTTGGGGAAATGAGGGGCATGGGGCGGGGGGGGGGGGCGATTTGCCCTCCAATTACTTTCGACTATTGAAAAGGGCACTATCACTTTGAACGTCCACTTAAATTAGCCTGTTTTTAAGTTTCTATGACAACATCTTCTACAAAAACCTTATATGCCCCCGGGGCATAACTTAAAACCCTTGCTCTGAGGGTTGTGGGGGAGTGTTCTCCTCAGAAACCTATTTTCTATCTGGAAATCAAATATGTTGAACAAAATGGCTATCTCACAATTTTGATTGGATGTGTTTTGGGGAAAGATGGGCATGGGGGGGGGGCTATTTACCCTCCAATTACTTTCAACTATTAAAAAGGGCACTAGCCCTTTGAATTTGCAATCCAATGAGGCTTTTTTGAAGTTTACTACGACAACACCTTCTATAAAAACCTTATATGCCCCAAGGGCATAAATTAAAACCCTTGCTCTGAGGGTTGTGGGGGAGTCTCCTCCTCAAAAACACATTTCCTATCTTGAAATCAACTACGCTGAACAAAATGGCTATCTCAAAATTTTGATTGGATGTGTTTGGGGGAACGATTGGCGTGGGGGGGGGGGCTAGTTGCCCTCCAATCACTTTCGACTACTAAAAAGGGCATTAGCCCTTTGAATTTCCAATTGAATGAGCCTGTTTTGAAGTTTCTACAACAACAGCTTCAATAAAAACCTTATATGCCCCCAGGGCATAACTTGAAACTATTTCCCTGACGGTTTTGGGGGAGTGTCCTCCTCAAAAATATATTTTCAATCTGGAAATCAAATACGCTGAACAAAATGGGTATCTCAAAATTTTGATTGGATGTGTTTTGGGAACTGATGGGCGTGGAGGGGAGGGATAGATGCCCTCCAATCATTTTCGACTATTATAAAGGGTACTAGCCCTTTGAATTTCCAATCGAATGAGCCTGTTTTGAAGTTTTTACGACAACGCCTTCTATAAAAAAAAACTTTATTTGCCCCCAGGGCATAACTTAAAACCCTTGCCCTGAGGGTTGTGGGGGAGTGTCCTCCTCAAAAACACATATTCTATTTGGAAATCAACTACGATGAAGAAAATGGCTATCTCAAATTTCGATTGGATATGTTTGGGGGAATGATTGGAGTGAGGAGGGGTGGAGGCTAGTTGCCCTCCAATCACTTTCGATTATTAAAAATGACACTAGAACTCTTGATTTCCAATCGAGTGAACCCCTTTTGAAGTCTGTACGTCGACCCCTTCTATATGAAGTGCCCTGCTGCAAAGAAAAAAAAATAATAAACTGTACATTGTGTCAACATTGGTCTTATATGTCCTCAGGGCATAACTTAAAACCCTTGCCCCGAGGGTTGTGGGGGAGTGTCCTCCTCAAAAACATATTTTCTATCTAGAAATCAACTACGCTGAACAAAATGGCTATCTCAAACTTTTGATTGGACGTCTTTGGGGGAATGGTGGGCGTGGGGGGGGGGGGGCTAGTTGCCTTCCAATACATTTTGACTATGAAAAAGGGCACTAGCCCCTCCAATTTCCAATCGAATGAGCTCTTTTCAAAGTTTCTACGACAACTCCTTTGATATGAAGTGCCCGGGTATGGAGAAAAAAATGATGAAGCCATCGTGATTACCTCCTACAGTCACTCTTGAGTGTACATATATCTTAGTCCCCTTTTCTATTAAAAAAATATCTTGTGTTATGCTTTTTTGTTGTTATTTCTTTTAAATAAATTCATGTCAAGGTAATTTATTTAGAAAACAGTTCTGTTTTGTTGTCTAAAAAAGATGTCACAAATCAATACATCCAGATTGGTTTCCTCAACTCCAACAAGCAATATAGCTACATTTTCTTCGTATATTTATTGCTCATGTTAAGGTCCTCTTGGCCCTATCTACTGACCCTGGATGTTTCACATAAATTGGATGAAAACAATTTATGGCACATTTTAGGATATCACAAATCAACAGGATTTGAAGCAGAAATATCCTTAAGTGACCTGCAGAAAATAAATGACCAATTTATAAAGCTCTCAAATAGTCTTTTACCAGCCATGAATTCAATTGACTTTACAGTATAGTTTTGATTCTCTAAAAAACTCAGACAAGCTTAGTTTTTCAGAATTCTTCAAACACAGGGTAATATTACAAGCCAGTTTATTTGACAGTTTTTCAAAAATTTTGTATTAATTGTGAACCAGTAATTTTGTTCGTTTTAAGTTTCAAGTTTAGTCTTTACTTTCATCAGAAAAACTTAGTTAAAAAAAAATTACTGAATTTGCTAATTATTCCTGTGATCGTAAAGGTGTGCTATTTTCTGGATAAATGAACTGTCTTTTGATTTACCTCTCTTCTATGCTGTGAGTTGATCCAAAGTTCCACCGTGGCTAATAGTTTTAGAAAGTTTAGATGGAGACACATATTTTTTGACTCCACATCTTCCTCTATAAATAAAACAGGGCCCTTGCCTCCTTTTTCCTTCAATGCTCCATAAGCTTTAGCTCAGTCCCTATCTGTCATTCTCAAGATTTTGCAGATATGCAAGTTTGTTAATCTTAACATACAGAGTGTCTTTTGATTTACCATGCTACATAACTGTGGATAGATTATTAGCTCCATAGCAGTTTATAGTGTGAAAATGTTTAGATTGACCAGAGAAAAAAAAAATATTTAGCCCCTCTCTCCAATACAAAATTTGAAGTTCCCTTGTTTCTCCCCCTTCCTTTTTTTACCTGCCCCTGCCTCTCTGCACCAAGTCATATGCCTAGGTCGGTGTTCATTTTTCCACCCCCTTACCATTCCAGGAAAGTCTCAACTTGATTCACCAAGGTGTTCCCAAGATATTGCAAATATGCTTTTTGAAAGCCTGTCACATACAGTGTCTTTTGATCTACCTTGATACTTAATTTTGCATAGATTATAAATCCCTTAGGCAAGGCCGTATCCAGGGGAATAGGAGGTTTGAACCCCCCCCCCCCCGAAATGTTTGTCTGACTTGTAAAAAATTTAACAAAAATGGACATAAACAAATTTTGTATGTGTTATTTTAGTTTTTTTGTGTACCCCCCTCCCAAAAAAAAAAAAAAAAAAATTGGAGCAAAAGCCCCTCCGAAAAAAATCCTGGATACGGCCCTGCCCTTAGGAGCTTATGCTGCAAAAACTTTTTGCATATTAGAGACAATATGTATTTAACCGCTTCCCCCCCAACAAAGAATTTGAAGTCTCCTTTCCTCAATCTCCCCCATTCTTTCCCAAACAGTAACAGAAAGTTTCGACGTCATCCTCAATTTATTATTTATTGTTTGTAATAAATGAGCCTGAATGTATTAATTTTTCCCCAGTCATTTCTATAAGAGTCAAAAGTGACTGGAGGGCTACCAGCCCTCCTCCTATGCCTTTTTTTGCTACCTGGTCCCCCTGTAACCTCCCAACAGAACAAATTTTTGAGGTAGCCATGTCATTCAAAATAGTTCAAAGGTCAATAAATATGCCTTCAGGCATGACATGACCCTGATAGCCCTTAGGCATGGGTAATGAATAATGCACCTTTATCAATTTCAAAATATCCCATCAACAAGATCCAGCATAAAACTGGAAATATAAATAACATTTTGAAGACGAAAATTTATTAACCCAAACTTAATTGTATTGGAACATTCCCATATCTTGTTTGAAGTATTTTCCCTTTTGAATGCATTTATATTCTGCAAGTTAAGTTTATTCTTCTTGGCTACTACATAAGATCTTTCTATATTATATTTGATTTATTTTTGGCCTGCTTTTGAAGATGAATATTTTGTCACTCTTAGTGTTTCCTGTGTCTGTAGCGTTTTTTTCCTCAGATGTATTTAAATGAAATCCTGGTTTTAAGATTTGGTCTTCATGTCTAAGTTAACGGGGCTTCAATAAAATTTTGCTGAAACATGACAGGCTTACATTAAATTGCAAAGGTTTAGTTTTCACTGTGTAATTTCCTCCCTTAGATCTATCCAAAGGGCCCATTCTTGAAAAATGTTGAAAAACAAGGCCTAAAAACATGTTTTTTTTTCTTATTTTTGGCAAATTATTGTTATTTCTTATGATTATTGTTTTTATAGAAGATGGCAACAGAACAGAACAAAGACACTGATTTTAGCATAAAATCTAATGAAGAATTTAGAGAACGAGAAAATCAGGTTTTTGGAAGATTGCCCAACATTAGCTTACACTCTGGAGAGCTTCCTGTACAGAGAAGCTCCTACATAATAGATGAAGACCTGATTGGATATGGAAAAATCCCAAAAAAGAAATTTTTTGAAGGACGAGAGTTTAAAATACCTAACTCAGTCCTTACCAAAAAGAAACGTTCTGTAAAGAGAGATCCACAAAAATGGAAACTATATTCACTTGAAAATGTAGACATCTCTGAAAAATCGAACAAGTTTGCAGCCTACTCGTTTCTAGATGAAATGAACAAGAGAAAAAGAAAAACTGCAACAGAAGATTCAAAAGTTAAATTTGAGAAAATTGTGTTTAAGAAGCCAAAAAGACTCCCAGATGAAGTTGAGGAATCAAAAGCTGAAATTTCAACGCAAGAAGCTACACGAAAGCATGTAACAGCAGCTTTTGAACTTCGGCAGAAAAAATGTAAAGGAAGCACAGAAAAGAAATCGATTTTGTCGACAAAAGAACTTCCCCTTGATCATTTAATAACAAAGGAAGAAGAGGAATAAGGGTGGAAAATCAGTGAATTCCTATTTCTGATATATTTTGTTAGCTCTTTGTCTTTAGAATTGCAGTTTTGAAATGCTGTTTCTTTGTATAAGCAACAACTGGCATGCACATAATTAAGATTACTTGTTGAAGGGTTTTACAGAAAGTAGCTTATATTTTATCTGGGGTGTCAATTGGGGTATTCAAGGTATTGCCCCCCCCTACATTTTTTTTACCCCTTTCTAGATTTTGAAAAAATACCTTTTTCTGGGGCATTTTTGTTGAAAAAATCCTCCCCTCCTCTAGATTCAGGTTAATTGACGCCAGTGTGTTTTATCATTGGAAATAAGCAACTAAAACTAATTGTCAATCTTGAACTAACTAATCAATTCAAAGTCAGGTACTTTTAATGATGATGCAGTCTGCCAATTGATTCATTGCTCACTGAAGTTTACTTTATGAGGCTCAACCACTTGTTTTAAGCTTGCTTACAGTTTCATGTTGTTATCAAAGTGTCATAATCTATATCTCAGGGTCTGGTAACAGTTGATAGTTATCCGTTGAAATATCTCCAGTGTGATGTTGAAGAGTTCCCTACTATGATTTGCTGCATGCACGTGGCCGCTTTCATTGAAAAGTTAACATTGAAACTCAACATTCATCAAAGTTTATTTTCAATGGCTTCTCGTAACTTCTGTAATGTTTTGCATAATTTTTAAACTGTGAATATTGAATAATGTCTTGAGAAAATCCACGAAAACCATATCCTGCCTGTTCTTAAAAAAAACAAGGGACTTGCTGGCAGGCATAGCACATGTCTTCAAATTCACAGCAAATAAATGAGCAACTACTCAAGTTCTCCCGTAACATTAAGGGATGTACCAAAAGCAGAAAACCCTTCTACCCAAGAAAGGTGGCAATAGTCTTCTCCTTTGGCCATCCTGCTCACAATGTGAGTGGCTTTTTCAATACCCCTTGTAATTTAAATTTTGCTGCAATTTTTCTTCTATTTAGAGGCTGAATCACGGCTGAAAAAAGAAAGGATCAAGAAAAAATGGTAAACTTCATTTGTAATTGGAGGTAGGATAACAATAATACCCTAAACATCTGGGGGATTAATTTCAAAAAGAACATTTTGGTTGCATCAGGCTCTCCCTACCCCTGGAATATAAAGACACACAGGTGAACAATGTACCTGCACAGGGGGAAGCCCCTCCCTCCTTCCGTCTGAGGGAGAATTTCCTCGAAAACGGAGGAATCATGGCGTAGACATGCCTTTTGTTTTCTAGATTTGACCTCGGACCTCTCTCCATGGACCCATCCCCACTGCCTGCCCTCAAGAGGTCTAACCTACGTGATCTAATTTTTACCCATCACAAAGAAGTGCTAAAATGAACTGTTTTTTGTTTGTTTTTCTTGTATGGAAAAATTTAAGATTTTTGACGTTTGGGTTCTGCATAGAACGACTGCAATATGTTGAGATGCCAATATTTGAGCTAAAAACATTCTGCTTGATATCCATTAAACCTTATGATAGAAAAGTGTTTGACTCCCACCAAATGCGGGACCCTACCTTTGAGGCTTTATTGTTGTATTACTCATGGAAAGAATAACATTTTATGATGGAAGAAATCTTAGGAAGACATACAAACTTAGCAATATTTGACACATATTAAACTTTAATCTTAGGACTAATTTAAAGTGTTTTTTTTTTTTATTCACAATTATGTTTACTTGTTACTCTCTAGATACGATTTCATTTGATATATATCCTAGTAACTTTTAGATTATTTAATTTCAGTATTTTTCTATGTAGTAACTGAAATGAGTGATTTTTAGTTGTTTCATTGGCTATTCAATTATGTTATTATCCTAATTTATTCACTCTGTTCATAAAACCATAGAAAGAAAAAATAATTTGAAAGCAATGTAAAAATAAGTCAGGCATTCTTGTTTTCTATTACTTAAAGCTTAGGAACTGCTAAACAAACCACAAAAAAATAGAAAATTATTTTATTGTCTTTTCCGTCTTTTTTGAAGATAACCCAATTGTAACTATATCTAGTCTGGGGCCTAGTTGTTATAAGAGAACAAGAGTTTCATTTTAGGGGGTAAGGGAGAAGACATCTTCGATTTTTTAAGAGACTGTGGACCAATTCTAAGGGGGATATCTTTTTCATCTTTTAGAAAGTATGCCAAAACGGAGAGTGCTTGAAGAGTTGAAAACTTATTCTTCTGTTTTCTGCCATCAGTCACAAAAAGTAACTTTAAAAATATATATTGGGTGGAACTAAACAACAATTCCCCCATGGTTCTCATTTCCTAACATAATTTGTGACCCTGAAGCATTTTTTTTTTTACCTGTAATTGAGGAAAACAATGGATAGTACCTGATTGAGTGAGCTTTACGTTCTGAATATTATCTCCATTCATCGTGCTTGCTATGTGCTGTGTATATGCGTTTATATTTTTGTCTTGATTTGTGTAAAAGTATTTATAAAATGAATTAAATTTGTTCTACGAAAATGACTTCATCTGTTTGCCTTAAAATACTTGAACGCATCGCTTTGGCTTCCTTTATGGCTTACTGTGGTGCAATCAGGATTCCATGGTTAATAAGAGGTCCAACTATGCAGATGGTCTCTACATAGCCCTATTTGAAAGGATGTTATGTTGAGATGTAAAATATGACAAGTCTAAATTTGTTGTAGAAAAGAAACTTTGTGTTCTTTTCTATAAAATAAAGGAAGCAGAGACGTTACTAAAAGGTTTGAAAAATAATAAGGCTTAAGATCCTGATACTATGTTAGTGATTGTTTGAAATGTAGTGGACACAAAGGGGAAAAATTATAAATATAATTATGATAGAGGGAAAGTAGCCTATGTAGTGATTTTATAAAAAGTTTAGTTAAGTCCTTGCTTAAGAAAGGCGATAAGAGAGCAAGCATTGTTATGACGGATTCGTTACCAAGATATTGTTAGGGAGCAAATTACTTAGCCTGATGATATTTTTTAGTTTTTTTTTGCTTAAAATAATAATAAACAATAAATATATGAACTCACCCCTCTAGTACGGCTGTTCATTTTATCGCCCCCTTCCCTAGATTTTGGAAAACACATTCTTTTTGGGCATTTTCATTTTTTTTTGTCATTCTTGGATAAAAACAAAATTGCCCCTCCCTCTAGATTTTGAAAAACACATTTTGCCTCTCCCTTCTGCTCTTCGTAAATTGAAGCTCCTTTTTTCAAGTCCAGGAGTTTCTAGATGATGAACAGGCATTTGATCAGCTGATGAAAAGTATTCAGTGAAGGTTTTAACCTTAGCCTACGTAGTGTTAAATAAAAAAATAAAAAATCTCTAACAAAAAGTAAAGAGCAACATTGGAACTTGAAGCATGTATTTTTTAACCCCTCTAAGAATTTGAACTCAAATGAGTCACAATTACTATAAAGTGAAATAGTCCAACCTACGGAACACACAAGTTATAATGAATAACACGCCATTAAAAAAAAAAGAATACAAAGATAAGAAATGAGAGTTGGGTGGGCGTCCCTAAAAGGGACTGAGGACTAAATTTGTATGTACGAAAAAGGGTCAGTTTCGGCACATTTTACGGTTTAAACCTTTTTCATCGATTTTTGTCAAGCATGTCAAGCTGATAAGACAGAAAATGGTTTTCTACGCATCTGCGCCCCTTTTTTGTGGGGTGGTGGTAAGTTGTGCCTTGAGGTTCAGGGTGCAAGATTGATGAGTTTTGAGTCGGTCGAAAGTCAGAAAAATATTTCATGCACTTGTTTCCTTTTGGCAAACAGCATTTGTGCTGTGAGGTCTCTTTGGCCCAGGTATATGTCCTGTAAGTTTCAAGCTAATATGAGAAAAATAATTGTTTGGACACTTGCACTCTTTTGTCAAACATTTTCAGCGTCTTACAGTCCTATTGGTTTGGGTTAGAGGCACTGTAAGTTTTAGGTAGATCGGACATTAAGCGCAAATTTCGTTCACTCACTCTTCTGGCAAAATTTATTGTCCTTAGGAATCCTCTTGGCTTTCATGCCGATCAAAAGAAAAAATTCAACCGTGAAGAGTATTTTAAGTCTTGGAATGCATTTTCGTCTGCATTGGGAAGCCAAGGCTGTTTTTTTGTGCAAATAAAATAGCTGTTTTTATATTTATTTTTTTCCTTATTTAGCAATTGGGTTTGTTTGAATTGGTTCGTTATTATGGTTTCTATAATAAGACAGTTGTATTTTCCTCTTCAAGTTGATTTAGCTGTTATCCCTTTTTTTGGCCAGGAATTCTATAATTTGATGATTTTTTTGGTATGATAAACAATCATAGCAAAAAAATATACAACAAGTAATAAGATAAATGAATAAATAAATCTTAAAGTGAGTAATGCTTAAATTCAATATGCAAATCAAGTTTGAACAATAAATCACTACAAACAAGAGTTTGGGTATTGCCTCCTTCGCTCACAGTAAAAGTCTAAAACCTACTGCGTCATTGGCACTTTACTGAAAATGAATCGTATTACAAATATTTTCTTTTGTACTTAATATTGAAAATAAACATTATAATTACAGTAAAATTTTGGACTAATGAGTTTTCAGCAATTAATATCATTATGCATCAAATATTCAGATTAATTAATTAGTTCTCTCTAAAATTGTTCAAGATGAATATAGTTTCACTATTCTATTTAGTTCAATTTATTGAAATAAAAAAAAGAAACATAACACCAATAATAATAAGGATCCTGGAAGCGAACTACAAACAAGATTTTGGATACTGTCCCCTTCCTTAACTGTAAAAACATAAAGCCTACTGCGTCATTGTCACTTCACTGAAAACGAATTATATTAAAAATATTTTCTTTTCCAGTTCTTACAGCATTGAAAAGTAAAATAAAATTACCGTGAAATAAAATCATGAACTGATGGATCTTTCAGCAATTAACACCATGATGTATCAATATTCAATTTGATTTTGTTTATACTTTTCAAGACTGTACAAGACAAATATAGTTTTCAATAAAGTTCCAGTGAGGCAGGAGGTTTTAGACTTTTACAGTGAGAGGAGGAGGCAAAATCCAAACCCTTCTTTTTAGTGATTTTTGTTTGTCTGAATTTCTAATTACACAGTCAGTTTAAGGTTAACCTGTCTCGAGATTTATTTGTTGATTAATTTTGAAATCCACTGCATGTTCGTTTGCATTGATTTTTTATTTAATTTCTATCCGTTTTTGGTTTCATTTATGCTTCAATAGCAAAATATTTTTTTTTGTTTTAAGCTTGATTTGCATATTCAATCTAGAGTTGCTCTATAACAGCTATATATGCCCTCCGGGCATAACTTACAACGCCTACTCCGGGCCCTGAAGGATTGTGTCAACCTCGGAGTTTTCGTTGTATGACCTTTGAACCATTTTTAAAAAATAGCTCTATCAAAGTTCTTATCGGATGGGTTTGAGGAAAATAGAGCGTAGAGGAGGGGGGAGGTTAGTTGCCTTCCGATCTCTTGAATCTTAAAAATTGAACGAGAAATTTCAATTTCCGATCAAATGAGCCCTCTCCGAAGTTTTTACGAGCATCCCTTCCATTAGAACCATATATGCCCCCAGAGCATTACTTACAACGCCTGCCCCCGGGATCTGGGGGGTTGCGTTGACACAGGATCTTTTCTTATCTGACCTTTGAACTATTTGTAACGAAATTGCTATCTCAAAACAAAATTTTTGTCAGATGGGTTTGGGGAAAAAAGGTGTGCGGGGAGGGGGGGGGGCTAGTTACCCTCAGGTATCTTTTGACTCTTAAAAAGTGAACTAGAACTTTCAGTTTCTAATCAAATGAGCCCTCTCTGAAGTTTTTACATGCATCCCTTCTATAAGAACCATATATTCCCCAGGGCATAGCTTACAACGCCTGCCCTCGGGCCCTGGGGGGGTTGTGTCGACCCGGAGTTTCCGTTATATGATCTTTGAACAATTTTAAAAAAATGGCTATCTCAAAGTTCTTGTTGGATAGGTTTGAGGAAAAAAAGGCGTGGAGGAGGGGGGAGGCTTGGTGTCCTCCAATTTCCTTTGACTCTTAGAAAGTACATAAGAGCTTTCAATTTCCAATCGAATGAGACCTCTTTGAAGTTTATGCGAACATCCTTTCCGTAAGAACTATATTGAAATAAGGTTTAAGTTTGAAATAAATTACAGTAAATTAAATTGCGCGAAGGAGGGTGCCATATGGAATGAAATGAATTTTGGCGCGATACGCGGTGATAGACTGTGAGCGTTTATAAACTTTTTTTTTTTTTTTTTTTTTTTTTTTTTTTTTTTATATAAGATCACCGAGGACAACACCTTCCGTAAGCAGAGATTTTATCTGGTAATAGTTTTACTCAGGTGAAGGCGGGGTAGTGTTTTGGGGTAGCCCCCTTCTCTTTCCTTAGCACATACCACGAAGTTGATATTTACATTTTATCATGACTATTTGATTAATAGTTTCCGTGACTTCTGAACAATTATAGAAACCGGAATGCAAAGTTTGCAAAGAGAGCTTCACTCTCGCAAACAGAGAAACTATGATTTGCATCACATATGCTTGTTTTTTTGGTTGCCTATGCCATAATTACTGTGAAATTCTTCAGAGCATTGAGAAAGACAGTATTATAACATATCAGTGCTCGGACTGGTGAGAGAAATTTGTTGATAAACCTGCTTCCCCGCAGATCCCACCTCCTTCAGAGATTCTTGTTTATTCACCAGTTTTAAGCTTTTTCCGGCACTGTCTACAGTCAGGAATTTCGTCCGCCTCCTGTATGTCTGCATGTGCAAACTTCTATTCTACTGATCATCTTGATCAAGCTAGAAGCCTCCTAACATCTCTAGTGAATCCCACGCATAAACTCCTTGCACGTCGCGGTCCCTCTATTAAGCAAAGCCTGTTGCAGGATATTTTAGACATCCTTATTTCTGAGGATGCAACCCCTGGCTTGCCAAATCTGAAATTCGTCATGACTGCAAGTGATGCAATACCTGCGATAGATACGGATAAAAATGCTCACTTTAGCCGTGCCATTCAAACCTGGGACCGGCATCTTTCTAGCATTATTGATAAACTTGATTACTTCACAAGTAAGGTAGCGGAGACTCCTGCTGTGGTGAAAGAGTGTTGTGACGGAGTAAAGAGCAAGGTTTTGAGCTATATAACTAAAGAAAATCCTTAATGATAAATCTTGGCCTCCGCTGTGTAGCGAGTCAGAAACAGTGGGTCTTGTAGTAGATTCACAGCCACAAGATTGTGATGATCCCTTAAAGCGTGAAGCTTTTCTGAAATCGTTGGATGGAGCTGATGGTATAGTGCGGATTTCACTTTCTAAGGAATCAGAATCCCAGCAACCGAAATGGGTCATTCATACGAAAAGACAAAACGCCGAAAACTTGAAAGCCTGTTTGAATGAAGATGTCAATAAAACTGAGGGTCGCAAATCGAGAATTGTCCGTTTATTATCACGAGTGGACTTTCCGATCGATCAAGAGAGTGTATGTGCTTCTAACCAAGGTATCGAAGAGATACAGCGCATCGGTGTTTCGATATCATATCGTGTATACTTCCGTTCGGCGACGGCTAAGTCTCATTTTTTGCCTCATGGGATTCACATTGGCTACGAACATTTCCGGCTTACTGATTATAAGTTTTTACCGCGAATGTGCTACAAATGCGGATCGCTAGAGCATATTTCGTCGAGCTGCTCTAGTGTGGAATGTTGTCTCAAGTGTCTTGGTAGTGGACACTCTCATTCTCGGAACAAACCTTGCCAGAATGAACCTTGTTACTTCCATTGTGGATCTCATGAGCATACTGGATTTAGCTTTCGCTGCAAACGACTGACCAGAAAAATTGCAAAGAATAAAAAACGATTAGTTCAAAGATTATATTTGAATCTGAATGGATTTGGTGATAAGAAACATGTATTGCAGTCTATGCTGCGTGATCTGGATATTTTGTGTATGCAAGAGCATCACCTTCTGGACCACTCTAGTAGTCTTTTTTCGAACCTGTCGCAGCAGTTTAAGTGTTTTATCTCTCCAGCTACGCCTACAGGCGGACGCCCATCTGGAGGCGTTTGCATATTTATTCGAGAGAATATTCCAGTTTCAGTGTTTGCCGTTAATCGTTATTTTGTTGCTGTTCGAATCCCAGGGATTATCTTTTTCTCGTGCTATTTACCAACAAATTATCATACTATTGATTCGGATTTTGATTTCAATTTTGTATGTTTAGACTTATCGCGATTTGTGGCGAAAGTTCCAGCGGATTTCCAGTGGCTAATTTGCGGGGATTTTAACTATAACCTTGCTATTTCTGATGTCCGCTCCTCCGCTCTTTTATCTTTCTTTTCGGTTTTTACTATAGTTTCAAAAGATGCGGATTTTACGTATGTCCATAATTCTGGTTCTTGCTCTAATCTAGACCATGTGCTTGTTCCAAATGCAGCGTTATTGCCACAGCCTGTTCATGTTGGATTGGATATGCCTATTAGTGGCCATTTTTACCTTTCTTTTCATTGAAATATTCAAATTCCATCTTTTAAAATTATCCATCGTTCTAGTAAAAAAATGTGCAAATATCATGAAGAATCAGATGCTCTTTTAGCTAAAGTAATTGTAAATTATTTTAGGATGTTGATCAAATTGATATTGATCTATTTTACCTTGAAATTGTTCATAGTTTAAAAGTCGGGGCTAATATAGCATTTACGACTGATTCTTTCCGTCGTGGAGCTCGTGTTTTGGGTTGGAACCTTAACCCAATTTTAAAGCAAAGCCAAAAGAATGCATATAAAGCTTGCTACCTTTGGAATTGCGCCGGAAAACCGCGATCTGGACCATTTTATGATGGTATGAAATTAACTAAACGCGTTTTCCGGGCTGAGTTGCGTTTGCATAATGAAATTATAAAAGATGAAATTGGTTCAATGATTACTAGTGATAAGAATGAGCTTTGGAGTTTGGTTAATTCTAGACGTCGTAATAATAATTGTTCACCAGATTCTAGTAGTTCTCTGAAACTATATGATAGGATAACTCATTATAATCAAGTTTTTTCATCCGGTGATGCGGCAGTTGAATCACGGCTTGACTCTTTATTGTCGGAAGAAATTTCAAAGCCCCGCCCAAATAGTAAAATATCTGTTTCTGTTGAAGATGTAACGGCAGCAATTAAAACTCTAAAAAGTAAGCATTATTTTGATCATGATGGTATACATTCAAACCATATAAAATGGGCATCCCCCAAAGCAATCCTTCTTCTTGCTACTCTTTTTACTACTATTCTTTCTTCTGGAGTTTTTCCAACTAGCTTTTCTCGTGCTACCTCTTCATCTCTTTCAAAAAAAGGAGGGAATACGAATCGATTTTCTGATTACAGGCCGATTACTGTTTCGTGCCAGATTAGCAAAGTTTTTGAGTTAGTTTTATTAAAATATCTGGAGTCTTGTAACCAAGGCCTGAATCAAATTTGGTTCGTAAGGGGCTAAGCATGGATGTTGCTCATACCCTCCTTTCAAGAATAATATCCTTTTGTAAGCAATGGGATAGAGTTTATACACTTACGTTAGATTTTGCGGCGGCGTATGATTCAATTATCCATTCTTGGGCTATGACTGCGCTTCTGAAGAATAATTTCCCACTACCAGTAGTTTTGGTTTTAAAAAAGTGGTATGGCTTCTCTCGTATTCGTATTAAGTGGAAGAATCAGTTTAGTGATTATAATGTTAAGTTGTGCATGGGACTGGGGCAAGGAAGCATTATTTCTCCTTGGATTTTCAATATTACTATTTCAGGGCTATTGGATCAAATTCAGTTTACTTTTATTTATGGTAAAGGTTATGTTCTGTTGTGGATTGTTTACGCAGATGATTTACTCCTTTTGAGTTGACCACTTCAGTCACTTCAACAAAATGTAGATTTTTTAGCAAAGGTTTTTAGTGAGCATGGACTTCGTTTTTGCCCTGAAAAGTGTCAGTTTTTAATTCTCGGTCTTAAGGCTAATGATCTCGTTAATTCAGAAATTTCTGTTCGTATTTATGATAGTATTTTAAAACCTTTGGAATCTTTTTTGTATCTTAGTGTGCCTTATGGACCAACTTTAGCTCTATGTTTTAAAGCAGTTAAAAGTAGAATAGCGTCTAGTTTTGGGTTAGTAATTTGTCTTCGCGATCTTCTTTTTCGGAAATCAATTGCTCGGGTATATAATACTGTCGCTTTGCCTCCGATTTTAGTTTTTTCATCGCTTCTCTCGTTTTTTAGAATTAGTAATATTGAGCATGTAAAAACCACATTTTTTAATTTTGCTAAGTTCCTTTGCCGCTTTTCTAAATCTAAATCAAATACTTTTTTAATGAATACATATAAAATAAAAAACCCTGTTGATGTTTTGGAGAAAAAGCAAAAGAAATTTTTATCCAAATTACCTCTTTTTTCTCATAATTTATATAAAGCTGAGCATGAAGCTTAATTAATTTATTATTATTATTATTATTATTTTTTATTATTATTATTTATTATTATTATTATTATTTTTTTTATTTATTAATTGTTGAATGAAGTTTTAATTTGTGAAGTGTTAATTTTAAGCGTTAATTTATTATTTATTGAATGAAGTGTTAATCTGTGTGGTAAGTTTGATTGAAGGCCTTTGCGTACTTTGATTGAAGGCCTTTGCGTTGTTATATTGTTTAAAAGAATTTTTTGGCCTGTTGATTAGCGGTTATTTTTTTTTTAATTTTTACTCTCGTATCCGGAGGAAATAAAAAGTTTGAATTGAATTGAATTGAATATATGCCTCCAGGGCATAACTGACAACGCCCGCTCCCGGGCCATAGGCTATGTGTTGACACCAGTGTTTTTTTTATACGATCTTTGAACTATTTTGTAACAAATTAGCTATCTCAAAATTTTTATCGGATGTATTTGGGAAAAAAGCGGGGTGGGGGGGGGGCTGGTTACCCTCTGATCTCTTTAGACTCTTAAAAAGTGAACTAGAACTTTCAATTTCCTGTCAAATGACTCCTCTCTGAAGTTTATACGAGCATTCCTTCCATAAGAACCATATATGCCCACAGGCCATAACTTAAAACGCCTGAACCCGGGCCCTGGTGGGTTGTGTCGACACTGGAGTCTTTGTTATATGATGTTTGAACAATTTTTAACAAAATGGGTATCTCAGAATTTTTATCGGATGCATTTGGGAAAAAAGGCATGGGGGAGGTCTAGTTGCCCTCCAATCACTTTTGACTCTTAAAAAGAGCACTAGAGCTCTCGATTTCCAATCAAATGAGCCACCCTCCGAAGTATATGCACGACCCCTTCCATATGAAGTGCCTCTGGAAAAAAAAATAATAATAATAAAACGTTGGAGCCGTATGGCCTTTACTTTAGGCAACGCTATAGCGTTGCCTCTGATTAAAATTCGCAACTTCAAACTTTGAAGCTTCCTTGTGCCTGGGATGTAAAGGCTAGTGATCTTCACAATTCTTGAGGGGGATATTTTTGGGCGTGGGTGCATTTTTACAAAATTTTGGATGCACCTTAGCCCTTGTGACTTGATGATCACTTTAGCGGCAAGCTACCCCAGTGGATGTCAATATTATAAATTCAATCCGAAACGTACGAATAAAAAATGTTTTGTTTTACTTTTCATTTATTTTTTCATAGTAATTTCTGTTAATTTTCTGTTTGACTTGTTTCATGACTGTATTTCCGCTCGTTTCAGAATATAATATTGCCCTTTAATTTTCTTTGCAGATATTTTCTTATATTTTTTTTATTTATTTCTTGCAAAAAATATAATATGATCTCACTGTCTGAGCTGCAAGGAAAGAAATGTTAAGATATTAGCTCACTTTTTACAGACGAAAGACATTAGGTTTCCAAAATTCATGTTTAGCTGGGACTAGATGGTAACCAAAATATCCGTGGATAGGGATAGTACGAGGCTATTACGTAGAAAAGATTTAAAGGGAGTAGCAACCTCATCCAAAACGTTTGCTCCAACGGGAATTATTGGAGAGAGTAAGGAGGTAAGCTCCGCATTAGTAGGGTGGAGAAGGAGTGTACGCAGTTGTGTTAACCCCAGGTGGCTGAATTCAGCGATAACCTGCCAATAGATGTGGTATTTTCCATAAACATAGCCATACCACCTTTACTTTTCTTTTATAAACGTACATAATGGAATCTAACAAGAACCTAAAACCACCCTAAGGTAATTTTTTGGAAAAAATTTAGCATTTCTTCAGAAAAATAAAATAATGATTTTCTATCACTATCAGGCGATACTGAATAGGAATATGGTCATATCCAGACAAGGGTTCATCTCCTAGTCAGATGCCAGAAAAAAAGATTAAAACATGTGTGCTGGTGAACCGCCCAAGATGTAAACCCCTGCTGTATATTTTCGGGATAGCTTTACTCCCCCTCCTAATTAGTCATGTCCCTTGGCTCACACATCTGAAATTAGGTGTGCGTTAAAATTTACAAGGTAAGGAATGATGTCTTTAATCTGCTTTCACATAATCATTCTTGCTTATGGTCAAGTATGTTTGCATGCCCTGTTAAATGTACAAAGTGTAAATTTGTCGGATTTTCAGCTTTTCCTAAGGTAAATTAATAACAAGAGATGTAAGGATGCAGTTGAAAAATTAGCAACAAAATTCCATGGAAAAGCTGCGTTTGAGGATACTGGTGAAACTTGCCGCAATGTCTTTGAAACAGATATTCTTGAAAGTTATGTGGCTCACATCCTAACGTGGCTTTCTTGATCGACTTCTATGAATTGATGTTCGAGTTAACCATGAGAGCTGATTCTCTTTCGTGATTTGTGACTATAGACCTGTCCAATGTTCTAGTTTTCCAAGCATACTAAGCAAGCTCATCATCGTTGAAATGATTTGATCAAATATTAAATTTCCTAGTCGAAAAGCACGAATCTGTTGATTCGGATTTGGAAAATCAGGACCGTTTGTGTCCACTTCCCTCCAAACTAAAAAACGCCACAACTGTAATTTGCTCCAGAAATGTTAAATTGCATCATGTATGGTTCCCTTTTATGCCTATGTTTCTTTTGAGCTCCCTCTCTGTCGAGCAAGTGAGTAGTTTAGTGTACACTACTTTCTATAATTCGGAATCTAACCAAATGCATTACTTATTTATAGTAGAAAGAGGGGCTACAATGGTAATCAATGAATTAGTCCGAACAAACAAACATAAATAGTTACTTGTTCTTGCTTTTCAACTTCCAAGGAAGAAACCTTAGATGATAGCATAAAATAAAAAGTGCAAGGATTGCCTAATAACGCATGCTATTTGTCGTCTAATATAAATTTATTATCAAACAGTTCGTGGTAACGAACTGTAAGTAAGGAGTGACCCGGCTCATAGTAACCTAAACTCTAAAAACCGGAGTTTTGATGCCAGTAGATACCTCAAATAAATCGGATTTTTATGCCGATTTCAAATATATAAGTTTCATCAAGTTGGATCTTACCCATCAAAAGCTACGAGCCTGAAAAGTTGTTCCTTATTTTCGAAAAAAGGGGGAAACACACCCTAAATGTGATAGAACTTTAATGAAAATCAGATTCAGCGTAACAGAAAACCCTACTGTAGATGTTTCAAGTTCCTATCTCTAAAAATATGGAATTTTGTTTTTTTTTGCCAGAAAAAAAAAAATCACGGATGCGTTTTTATTATTTTTTTTTCCTCAGGGGTGATCGTATGGATCCAATTGTCCTAGAATATCGTGAAAGGGCTGATTAGAACGGAAATTAAAAGTTCTAGTGCCCTTTTTAAGTGACCAAAAAAATGGAGGGCAACTTGGCCCCCTCCCACACTCATTTTTTTTCCGAAGTCACCGAATCAAAATTTTAGTTATTGGGAAGTATGCGGACGTTTTCAGGAGGGATTTTTTATGGGGGGGGGGGGGGACTCGGAAGAGGTGGTTACGCGGGAGGATCTTTCCATGGAGGATGTTTCTATGAAGCGGGTGCCGGATTTCCCAGCATTATTTAAAAAAAACGATCAGAAATTAAAATAAAGAAAACAAGTTTTTTCAACTGAAAGTGAGGAGCAACATTAAAACTGAAAACTAACAGAAATTATTACATATATGAGGGGGGTTAGTCCCCCTAGCCAATAACTCGCTGTTTACGCTAAAGTTTTTTTTCAGCACTTTCAAAAGAGCTACCTATTCTAATTAAACGGCCTTTGTGATTCAGGGATTTGTGATTCGAACAAAATTTGAACTTAAGCATAAAGAGCGAGGTATTAAATAGGGGGCGAACCCCCTCATATACATAATAACTTCTGTTCGTTTTAAGTTTTAATGTTGCTCGCTACTTTCAGTTGAAAAAACTTGTTTTTTTCAATTTAATCTCTATAGAAGTAACGGCCTTCTCCTCGGTTTTGGTGCAGTTTTCATATCAAAATACTACAGAAAAATACCCCTCGATAAAATTGTTCAAATACTGGTGATTTCAGTTACAGCTAATGTAAATACTACTTCAAATGCTTTTCCTCTTTGTGCCTTTCTTTTTCTGAGTTAATGCCTCAGAGCTATCTGGAAAAATTCTTAAGTTCTGAGTTGAAATAGATGGTATTCGCTCAATCACAGTATCATAGAACAAATGAAGGAATTTCGAATACACGTGTGATCTTGACCAATATTTTGTATTGGTATATAAAATTCTTTTATTCTCTATGTTTTTATACATGGAATCATATTATGCGTAAACTGATGTTTAATATTGGAATTGTTGTTCAGCTTGATAGAGTCTTATGTGAGGCCCTAGAGCTTCTTTTTGGATATAGGAGGCTAAATAAAAGAATAACCTAGACTTATGGGTAAAGTTCTACGAAATCATTTTATTGATTTATGACTAAAGTTAACACACCATTTGTTGCCTTTTTTTAGGCTTATTACAAATATATACAGATTTTACAATAGAAATTAGCTACACGCCCCCCTCCCCTATATATGCCCATTAAGGTGTAGGGTATGTCTAGCCGATATAGGGGGGGGGGGGCGGAAATTTATTTCCGAAAGAAATGATTATTATATTTATAATCAGGATAAAAAAAGGTGGTAAAGTTCTACAAAATCATATTATTGAGTTGCTTATTATATTTGTAGTAGAAATGCTTATTATATTCATAATCAGCATAAAAAAAAGGCATCAAATGATGTATTCACTTTATTCCTAACTCATTAATAGGATTTCATAGAACTTTACCAAAAAGGCATTGAATGGTGTAGGCCTATTCACTTTAGTCCTAACTCAATTAATATGATTTTGTAGAACTTTACCGCCTTATGCTACAATTAGGTTTCTAATCTCATGTTCTCTACTTATATCATGGTTACTCTTCTGACAATACAGACCACCCTCCCTTTTTCCAAGATGTAGTCTACCTCTACAATAGACTAAACAAAAGACAATGAAGTTCCTTCTCTATTAAAGCCTATGTATGCATGTTTCTGTTGATTAGACTAGCTTATCATGCTTCCTTCCATTGTTATTCTCATTCTGGAATTGTAGCTATTAGAGGATATTTTTATCCAATATTATAATAGGGTAAGACACCCAGTAGTCGGACACTTTAATCACTTTGAAAACTTTTTGACATTTAAACTACTCTAGCTACTGTATTATACCACCTAGAAACTTAATTTTTGTATCAAAAAATTTCTGAAGAATTTCTGAACAAGTAGGTTACTAATTCAAATAGGTTCACTAGTGCAGCGCCTCCTATTTTTGAATTTACTAACAAGTGACAATTCTGCCTAAACGCGGACATAGAAACGGCTCATTGTAAAGTGGTTATTAAAATAGTATAAAAGATTATGTCTGAGAATAGGTAGGTGGCTAACTACTGGGTGTCTTACCCTAATCACATAAGTAAAACTATGTTTCATTTAGCCAAGAATACATGTTTTAAGAAAGAATATGGGGTAAATTTTTGCAGTTCATATTATTGACTCATGAATAGCCTAAAGTAAACATACCAATTTATGCCTTTTTTATGGTCTTTCGAAATATAATAATCATTTTTGTCAGATATGAATTTTATCCCCACCCCTTTATATACCAAATCATATTATTGAGTTAGGAATAAAGTGAATAAACCATTTGATGCCTTTTTTTTGCTGATTACAAATATAATAATCATTTCTATCAGAAATTAATTTCAGCCCCCCCCCCCTATATATGCCAATTCAGGGTATAGGCTATATTTCCAGATTAGGGGGTGGGGTAAAGTTTAAACTTACCTCCTATTTACATCATAAACAAAATTTGCCCTCACCCCCCCCCCCCCTTAGGTTGAAAAATATACCCAGATTTGGAAAATTTAGGGGGGGGGGGTTGCAAATAATTTCCAATAGAAATGATTTTTGTATCTTTTATAAGCATAAAAAAGGCATTGAATGGTGTACTCACTTTATTCCTAACTCAGTAATATGATTAGGTATATATTTACCTATATTTGCACATTAGGGGGTGAAGGGTGGGAGTAAAGTTTAAACTTGCCTCTCATTTACATCAAAAATAAAATTTGATAAAAATGATGAGACTAAATGATTATTATATTTAGAAAGAGCTTAAAAAAGGCATTGAGTGGTATGCTTACTTTATTTGTAAGTCAATAATATGAACTGCAAAAAATTTACCAAAGATGGCATATCCTGAGATTCAGAAAAATTAGAAATATATTGTAGGGCTATAGCCTATGTAAGACCATCAGAAAGGGTATATTTATTAAAAAGCAACCAGGATTTTTGGAAAGAGCCTAAAAAAGGGAGTTTAATATAGGCTATATAAAAATCCATAACTAAGGTAGACAGAAGCTGAGCACAGTACTCAATACTATTTTTATCTTTCCAAATGTAGTAATAATTTCAATTTCAATTTATGTGAATAAAAATGAAACATAACAACCAATAATAATAAAGATCCTGGAAGCAAACTTTTTGAGGACCATAACAACAAAAAATGAAGAAGAGAGAAAAAAAAAGAAAACAGGTAAATTAAAGCAAATTAATAAAAATTTAGAGAATTATAATATTAAAGTTTAGTAACATTGTTATGTAGCTTGTAAAAACTTGTGGATAGCTTGACATTGGAGGGTATTATGTTCCATTGAAATATATATTTATTAATAGGGGATTGCTGGGCAGAACTAGAGACACACTTGGGTACAATAAAGGAATGGTTGGATGAACAGAGACAGAGGCCTTCAGAATTATTACAATTAAAATAAGATAACAATTAGAGAGGAAGATTTTTATGGTAAGCAGAGTATACAAGGGATAGATTTAATTTTTTGATGCTTTGTTCAAAAGGCATAATACCAAAATTGGAGTACATGTCCTTGGTGGGATATAGTCAGGGCAGCCAATAAACTGCTTTGACAGCATGCTTTTGGGCAGATTTTAATTTATTGGTAACTGAAGGATAAGTGTTGCCCCAAACAGATCTGCAATATGAGATATATGGGTAAATAAAAGAGTAATAAAGCATGACAAGGATATTTGGAGGAAGAAAATAATTCACACAATTAATCATACTTACCTGTTGCAAGATTATGACTCTGATATAGGAAACATGTGTTGCAAATGATAGGGAGGAATTTATGTGGACACCAAGAAACTTGGCAACTTTGATCTGCAGGAGGGGATTAATGAAATATTTTAGGCCAAGTGCTTGTTGAGCTTCATTTTTTTGTAAGGGGCTCAAAATAATACAACCTGACTTTTCTTGCTGTTAATGGTCATGCAGTTAATAAGACACCACTCCTGTACTCTATTCAGAAGGATTTGAGTAGATGTGACAACAGATGGTAAATTAGGACTGGTGATGAAAAAGTTGCTATTGTCAGCAAAAAGTACTGGGTGCACTGATGGACCCAGGTCTGTAACCAAATCATTAATATAAAGGAGAAAAAGTATTGCACCAAGAACAGAGCCCTGCAGGATGCCCCTCCAGACAGGTAGGGGATGCAAACTCATGCCACCCAGACTTACACTCTGTACTCTACCAGAGAGATAAGAGCCCAACCATGAGAAAGGGACTCCACAAATCCCTGAGTTGTTGAGTTTACTTAATAAACCACTGTGATCAACCATGTCAAAGGCCTTAGAAAAATCCAGAAATAAGCCCAATACAGTATGTTTAAGGTCAAGCTGGGAATGTATAAACTGTGTGGTGTCAATTAGTGCATCAGCAGTTGAAAATTTGGAACAGAAGCCATATTGATGAGGAGAAATCAACAAATCTGAAGGATGAATCCCAAGTAAAAAGGGAGAAAGACATTGGAAGATAACTCTCTTGAGCACTTTAGATATAACTGGGAGAAGTGAGATTGGATGATAATTACTCATGTAAGATGGATAGCCTTTTTTATGAATTGGGATAACAATTGCTGATTTAAATATTTCTGGGAAGACTCCATTGGTCATAGACAGGTTTGCTATGTGCACAATGGGTTCACAAACATAGGAAGATATGGTACTAAGAATCTTATGACTTATGCCAAAGAAGTCAGATGTACCACTATTAGAGAGAGATTTGATAACTTGAAGTACCTCTTTACTATCAGTTGGAGATAAAAACAAGGATCTGGGATTCTTGCTAGGGTGTACTGACTGGGAGGGATAACAGGAGTTAGCATTTGGAATATTGGTGAAATAATTATTAAAAGCATCTGGAACTGAAATTGGGTCAATTACTCTGCCATTGATGTCCTTAAGGTTAATTAATTAAAAAAAACTTTTTCCACAAAATAAGTTTTTCAAAGAAAAGTAAAGAACTTGATTAAAACAAAAATGAGAAAAATAAAATCAAATGATCTACCAAGCATGAAACTACCACAAATCAGCATCAATAAATAAATAAAACCCAAAACAAACAGAAATTATCCCTATGCCTTCCCAAGGCCAGAACATAATTTGCACTTTACTGAAAAAAATATAAATATTTAAACTTCTATAAATCAAATAATATTAACATTTTGATTAACAAATATCAGTATATGTAAATTAAACTGACAATGCACATTCCATTTGTATTTTTTTCAGTAAAGTGCAAATTATGTTCTGACCTTGGGAAGGCATAGGGGTTTTGAGCCCTACTCATGTTAATTTCTGCTCGTTTTGAGTTTGACTTGGTTATTTATTGTAATTTCTTTTTGTTTTGGGTTTCATTTGTTTGTCAATGATGATTTGTGGTAGTTTCATGCTTGGTAGATTATTTGATTTTATTTTTACTCATTTTTGGGTTAATGGAGTTCTTTATTTTTCTTTGAAAAACTTATTTTGTGGAAAAAGTTTTTTGAATTAATTTCTGTTTGTTTTATATTGACATAGTCTTTTCAGGGAAAAAGCAAATAATAGTTTAAATCTTTTCTTTTTTTAATAGACTTTATAGTTTGGCCTGCTGTTTGTATGCTGGAGAAAATTTTTCAGCAATTTTTAACGACATGCACCCTTTTAAAAAATCTGGACACAAATAGTAGTGTTTAATTTAGTTTCATTCCTTCTCTAGTTGACCTGAAATAGTAAATTTGATATCATTCGCAAAAAAATCTGTTTACTTTCTTTGATAGCTTGCATACACTTATGCTATTTTGATTTGGTTAAATTTTAAGAGCAGAAGTAGCCCTGAAAGTTTGAATATAATACCCTCAGTCATTCTTGGGATACTGCTGAGATGCCTTATTGAGAATTAGCATTAATACAGTGCATTTTGATTTAACCGTAACTTACAACCTTTGCCCTGAGGACTCTGGGGGGTTTGTCATTCTTAAATACATAATTTCTTGAACTTTCAACTATGTTGAACAAAATGACTACTCTAAACTTTGGTTGAATGTGTTTGGGGAAATTGTGGGCATGAGAGGGGGGTCAATTACTCTCCACTTACTTTTGACTATTAGAAAGGGCCATCTCAGTTTCCAAACAGGTGAGCCAATTTTTTGAAATTTTTACAACAAATTTCTATATAAGCCTTATATGCCCCCAGGGCATAATTTACAACACTTGGACTGAGGGCTCTGAGGGGGTTATCATTCTAAAAGACCTAATTTCCAGAACTTTCGACTACGTTGAACAAAATGGATATCTCAAAATTTTGATTGGATGTGTTTGGAGAAATGGTGGGCGTGAGAGGAGGGTTAGTTGCCCTTCAATCACTTTCAACTATTAAAAGGGCACTAGCCCTTTCAATTTTCAATTGAATGAGCCCTTTTTGATGTTTCTACAACACCGCTTTCTATAAAAAACTTTACATGCTCCCAGGGCATAACTTACAACCCGTGCCCGGAGGGGTGTGGGGGGGGGGGGGGTTGTCATCCTTAAAGACCTAATTTCCAAAACTTTTAACTACGTTGAATGAAATGGCTATCTAAAAATTTTGATTCGATGTGTTTGGGAAAGAACTAGGCGTGAGAGGGGGGTTAGTTGCCCTCAGACCACTCAACTATTAAAAAGGGCACTGGCCCTTTGAATTTCCAATCAAATGAGCCCTTTTTGAAGTTTCTAGAACAAAGATTTCACTAAAAACTTTATATGCCCCCAGGCATAACTTATAACCATTGCCCTGAAGACTGTGGGGGGAGTGTCCTGCTCAAAAGTATAATTTCCTGAACTTTAAACTGCATGGAACAAAATGGCTATCTCAAAATGTTGATTGGATATGTTTGGGGAAATGGTGGGTTTGGAAAGGGTGTTAGTTGTCTTCCAATCACTTTCAACTATTAAAAAGGGCACTAGCCATTTCAATTTCCAATCATATGAGCCATTTTTGAAGTTTCTATGACAATGCTTTCTATAAAAATCTTATATGCCCCCAGGGCATAACACAACTCTTGCCCTGAGGGCTGTGAGGGAGTGTTCTCCTCAAAAACATAATTTTTATTTGGAAATCATCAACACTGAAAAAAATGGCTATTCAAAACTTTTGATTGGATGTGTTTGGGGAAAAGGTTGGCAAGAGAGGGGGATTAGTTGCCCTTAAATCACTTTCAACTATTGAAAAGGGCACTAGACCTTTGAATTTCCAATCAAATGAGCCCTTTTTCAAGTTTCTATGACAAAGATTTCAATAAAAACTTATATGCCCCCAGGGTATAACTTATAACCCTTGCCCTGAAGACTTTGATGGGAGTGTCCTGCTCAAAGGTATAATTTTCTGAACTTTAAGCTGTGTGGAACAAAATGGCTATCTCAAAATTGATTGGATGTGTTTGGGGAAATGGTGGGCATGGAAGGGGTGTTAGTTGCCTTCCAATTACTTTTGGCTATTAAAAAGGGCAATAGCCATTTCAATTTCTAATCAAATGAGCCCTTTCTGAAGTTTCTATAAAAATGCATTCTATAAAAACCTGATATGCCCCCAGAGTATAACTTACAACCCTTGCCCTGAGGGCTGTGAGGGGGTTGTCATCCTCAAAAACCTAATTTAAAGAACTAAAACTACATTGAATAAAATGGCTATCTCAAAATTTTGATTGGATGTGGTTGGGGAAAAGGTGGGCATGAGAGGGAGGTTAGTTGCCCTCCAATCACTTTCAACTATTAAAAAGGACACTAGCCCTTTGAATTTCAAATCGAATGAGCCTTTTTTGAAGTTACTACAACAACTCCTTATATAAAAACCTAACTTGCCCCCAGGGCATAACTTACAACCCTTGCCCTGAAGGCTGTGAGGGAGTGTCCTCCTCAAAAACATAATTTCTATCTGAAAATCAACTGCACTGAACAAAATGGCTATCCAAAAATTTTTATTGGATGTGTTTTGGGAAAAGGTGGGCGTGGAAGGGGTTTTAGTTGCCTTCCAATCACTTTCGACTATTACAAAGGGCGTAAGCCATTCCAGTTTCCAATTGAATGATCCCTTTTCGATGTTTCTATGACAACTCCTTCGTTACGAAGTGCCCTGGTCTGAACAAAAAACATAATAAATGATACATTGTGCCAACATTGTTCTAATATGCCCCAGGGCATAACTGAAAACCCTTGCCCTGACGGTTGTGGGGGTGTGTCCTCCTCAAAAACACATTTCCTATCTGGAAATCAATTATGCTGAACAAAATGGCTGTCTCAAAATTTTGATTGGATGTTTTTGGGGGAATGATGGGTGTGTGTGGGGGGGGGGGTTGCTAGTTGCCCTCCAATCACTTTCGACTATTAAACAGGGCACTAACCCTTTTAATTCCCAATCGAATGGGCCTTTTTTGAAGTTTCTACAACAACACCTCTATAAAAACCTAATAAGCCCCCAAGGCATAACTTACAACCCTTTCCCTGAAGGCTGTGGGGGAGTGTCCTCCTCGAAAACATGATTTCTATCTGGAAATCAACTACGTAGAATAAAATGGCTATCTCAACATTTTGATTGGATGTGTTTTGGGAAATGATGGGCGTGGAAGGGATGTTAGTTGCCTTTGAATCACTTTTGACTATTGAAAATGGCACAAGCCACTCCAATTTCCAATTGAATGAGCTCTTTTCGAAGTTTCTATGACAACTTCTTTGATACAAAGTGCCCTGCTCTAAAGGAAAAAAATAATAAATAATACATTGTGCCAACATTGTTCCATATGCCCTCAGGGCATAACTTAAAATCTTGCCCCAAGGATTGTGGGGGAGTGTCCTCCTCAAAAGAATATTTTCTATCTGGAAAACAACTAGGCTGAACAAAATGGCTATCTCAAAATTTTGATTGGATGTGTTTGGGGGAATGATGGACATGGCGGGGGGGGGGGGTTGGCTAGATGCCCCCCAATCACTTTCGACTATTAAAAAGGGCACTAGCCACTCAAATTTCCAATCAAATGAGCCCTTTTCAAATTTTCTATGACAACTCCTTTGACACAAAGTACCCAGGTATGGAGAAAGAAAAGAAAAAAAAAAAAAAAAAATACATTGTGCCCAGATCATTCTTTACTTAAGTAGTGCTATTGTGCTGCCTATGATATGAATAGATCTTGGATTCCCTTTTTTTTTAAGAGTTTAATTAATTGTGGACCAAATTTTATGCAAGTTCCCTTTGCAGTGAGATATTTTTGAATAATAATTTTTTTTGCTTCCTGGACAAGTTTGGTATATAAGTTTTTGTATTTTTTTTGTATAATAAGTTAGGTCAATAATGCTACCGGTTTTGCAAGATATAGGTGTTTGACTTACAGACTGAAAAGGTTAAACTGATAAGATCTCTCAGTCCCTGTGTAAAACCACTTGTGGCTGAATTAACATCCTCACAGTCCAAAACCTTGGACCAGTCAAAGGATTTCAAGTGATCTGTGAACTGGTTCATATTCACAGTATTACATATTCTATTAGATGTAAGGGTATTAGTTCTAGAGGGTTGAGTAGTTGGTAGGGAGGGTAGGGAGAAATAGATTGGAAAGTGGTCTGACAGGTCAGAGAGTATTAAATTGGAGGACAGGTGGTTTCCCAGGGAAGTGGACACAAAAATGTTATCAGTTACAGTAGCTGTAGACCTCATAGGACCAACTCTAGTAGGAAAAAGGATTGTGGTAAGAAGACCACTTGAGGTAAATGTTTCAAAGAAGGTATCACAATCATTATTATTGCTAACATTTAGTAAATTACAATTGAAGTCCCCAAAAACTATTGCCTTCTTTTGTGGTAAATTAATAAAACTAGAAACATCATCAAACAGATTACAAAAGAAAGGTATCAGAAATGAGGGTGGTTTATAAAACAATGAAAAAATGAAAGAATTGTCATCAACACTTATGTCTACAATTATTGAATAAATGCATCAATGTATCTATTATTTATAGGTTGCAAGAATAAGGATTTGCAGTCTAATAGCCTGGTGAATTTTAGACTTGACCAGATGTAAAGAGAAATGCCACCAGAGGACTTGGTTAATTTTCTTTCAATATGAATAGCTTGAAAGCCAGGGAGGGAAAAATCATTAGTATCATCAATTTCTGAAAGCCACGTCTCCATTATTCCAATTACATTGAAAGGGCAGTAACTGTTAATTAAAATTAAATCTTTAAAATTAGCCCACTCATCTCATATGCTTTTGATGTTAAAGCAAATTACAATAAGTTTGGTCTCTTCCATTAGCTTAGGTTTACATTTTTCACATGATCAGAAGTGTTGAGATATTCACAGTTAATTTGGTTTAAGGGGCTATTGGGGCTAGCTAAGGGGTTGGTGGACAAATTATTTTGGTCATCATAAAAGTTAACAACAACATTATTGCACAGTGATAAATTCATGAGAAACGTAAAATCTTGCATAGTACACATTTAAATATCCATTGCAGTCAGAGTTTCATCATTTCCTTGATTTAAATATTGGAATTCTTCTTCAGCCGACGAAATATCATTGGTGGTAATTTTGGACCGGGATGGAAAGTTTGCCGTTTTTCTTAGATTTCTTGCCTTTGACTTGGGCAGTGGCACCGACTACCGTATTGGGGGTTGTGGCATTGTCAGAGCCTGTATTAATTTGATTTGCAGTTGAGTCTACAGGCTTTAGTAGCTTCAGTGTGGAATCTATGTCCTTTTTGATGGAAGATAGTTGAGCTATAGCTGTTTGTAAGATGTCATCACCTATGAGTTTAGTGATAGCTTTCTTCTTGAGAATATTTTTGGTTCATTACTAACCTCAATTAAGTAACTGACTGTGAGATAAGTTGCAAGCCTTTGCCATTCTTGGCTACTTTCAGATGAATCTTTTTGAGGGCAGGATGTTGAAGTATACTTAGGTAAGGGATGGGGAGACTGACTAGAACCTTGAGTATGAACATTGTTTCCCTCTTTTGGAAATGATACTGTCTTTGCATCTTCTACAGCAACTGTTGCTTGGCTTCTACTGGGCTGATGGGGTGTGGGTTGCTGAGGGATTCTTGCAGCTAAAACTGAGTAGAGTATGTTCATTTTATCAGATGTTCTAAGGATTATGACTTGTTTTTGGTGAGCCAGGCATGATTGTATTTGGAGGGCTGTGTGTCCCTTATGGTTACAATTTCTGCAGAAAGGGTCTGACTTGTGGCATTCACTAATTGCGTGGCCTGTTTTCCCACACTTAAGGCAAGACAGGTGGGACTGTTTGCAGTGATCTTTTGCTGTGGCCATGGGCCAGACAAGTAGAGTATTGTAGGGGCTTGTCTTATAAATCTTGTAAAAAAAGGAACATACCATACAAGAATATTTCTCTGTTTAGCTCAACTGTGCAGGAAATGAGGGTGTTTAAACTTAGCCTTATTGCAGTTGAAGGATTTATGAGAAGACATAAAGAATCTATTAGTTCAGTTTGTATTTCCTCCACTTTTATACTGGTATCAACACGATACAGCACATACTTGTGCAACTTTTTCACATTTTTTTTTGTGGCTAAGATTTTTGAGCCATCAAGAATTATTTCTTTGGATTTTGACAGGAAATGGTTTGCCACCTGAGAAGATGTAAAATAAATATCAATAGACTCGTCCTGCTTGAAAACAAGTTCAAAATTTACCTTGGCAATCAGAAAGACTGCTTTCCTAATTTGCATTATTCGATCTTTTGAAAAGGGTTGGCCATTGGTTTTCTTGATTGAGACAGTATAATAATTGCGGTAATTGGTAGTACTAGTTTCTGGGACACTTGAAGAGAGGGGTTGCACTATCTCTGGCGAACGAGTTTCATCCTTTTTCCTCTTTTTGCCAGGCATCTCACCTCTTTCATTAGAGTTAGTTGCAGCTAAGGCCTGAACTCCTGACAAGTGACTAACTGTTTTGGACCGCGTAGTTGGGGGAGGGGGGTTCTAGGAAGAGTTTTAAAAGTAGGTTGGAATGGTGACTGGCCAAGGGTTTTAGTGGGAGTATCCTCTTTTTTCCAACATTTATTCCAACAAGACACTGCAGATTCACAAACTGTTAATCAGTCTTAATTCAAGGTTACTTGACCAAAAGTAAATATGACAATTTTTAATCAGCAATAACACCAATATATTCAACGTTAAGTAGGTTAATCACTGGCACACAATATCCAAGGGGGTGTGGATGTTCTACAGGATGATTTGAATGCATTGGTTAGTTGGTGTAATTTAAATTCAATGTCTATTAATCAGGTAAAATGCCATGTGGTGAATTACTACCTTAATTACCTTAAATTGCACTTGCTAGTGGTATAGACAAATCCAGTGCACATCAGTTAGTGATTATGGGGCTGTCAGGGATCTGCTATGTATCTAGTGAATACAGTAACTTACCAGAATTCTATTGGTGAAGTTGTAACATGTTCTGTTGATTCCATTAGGGACCGTGGTATTGATTTTGATAATCAATTGAGGATTGATAAACAAGTATTAGCTGTATCATGTAAAGCCAATTACAGTTTGATTTGTTTCAAAAGAAAGTTTAACCTGCAAAGCTTTACTATGCTGTATAAGACAATGACACAACCAGTAGTTGAATGCTGCACATCTGTGTGGTTTCCAACAAGAAAACCTGACTCACAGATTATTGAAAAAGTTCTTAGATGTAAGATCTTAGTGCAAAAGAACATCCCTATTGCAATTGCACTATGCTAAACACAAAGCAGGGACAAATATAGCTCTAGGATGAATACAAAGTTTGCTGGCTTTTTTATTTTGGGTTTATTTGTCATGAACCAGCTGTTGATGAGAAATGAGTAAAAATTATGCAACCCCACAACATCTGCAATTTTCTTTATATAGCTTAGGGCTATATCTGGCTCCATTAGTGTACTGGAATTACAATATTAGCAATTACTGCACTTGGAAAGAGCGATTGAATGGCAAACCAAATAGTTTATTTGGTATTGAGAGTTGAAAATGGAAAGCTCTATCTGATTTCTTCCTTGCAATATAAATGTACTGCATTAAAGTGATTTGAATTAAAAAAAAAATTTGAATAAAAAAAGGAAAAAAAAAGAAGTAAAAAATGCCTCATTGAAAATGAGCCATATTGAGAAATACTTTTGTTTGATTGACAAAATAATCTCACAACTCCTTATGCTGCCACTTTTCATGCTTTCCTTCTTGCATATTTTTATAATTTCTGTGATTCATTTCTGGGAATGCCTGCAAGGATAGATGTAGTTAGCCATTTAAATAGAGATTTTAGAAGCAGAAGCCATCATGAAATAATGAGTAAATGATCAGATGATAATGTCTAAAGAAATGGGAGAGACAGGGGGGGGGGGTCATAAGCAAAAGTTAGCTTAACTTTCCATATCATCTTTTCAGAATGCTAGTAAAATTTGCATATGATTGCCTGCTTTGTATTGAGCCATGAAAATGCTGCTCTCTATTTGAGTTTTACAGGAACCAAAAATGATTACATTTGCTTTGTCTGATTTTGCTAAACTGAAAAGTACCATAGTGAATGAAAAAAACCCCCACAAAACCTATTGTAATTGACTTGCAAAATAGTGTTCTTGTCTCAATGAAAATTCAGTGATTGAGTTTGCCCCAATTTAGTATTAAAATATAGTTCCCACCAAATCTAATGGACCTTCACCTGTAAATCTTGCATGGTTTTTCATAATTGCCCTGGTATTTTTTCACTGCAAGGGACAAATACAACAAATTCTGTAGTATTTATTTTGGTTACTGCTATTTTTGTATGCAATCAAAATCGATTATTTGTCGTTTTTGCTAGTTTCTTCGCAATCTGCATTCAAATTTAAAGATCTTGTTTGTTTCTAAAGCATATGACACCAAAGCCTGTTGGATCATGTGTTCCTCCTCATACCAGCACACTTCTCCATTGAGTTAGGCAAAATGCATCTTAATCAAAAATATTTTTGTCATTGTAAACTTTCAATGGCATGTTTGGTTTGTAAATTTATATATATAATAAAAGAAAAAGTGAGTTGTACTCCCTCATATTTTTAATCACACTTGCTTTATTTAAATTTTACTATTTATTTGAAATGCAGGCTATTATTGTGTGCAGTACTTGGCAATTTTTTGGAACTTAGTGTTGAATTATATTTGTTTTCAGAATAATTTCAATCCACAATCAGCTTTTACTACAATGAAAGGTCCAAATGAGACTGACAAGGACCCAACTGAAGATTCAAATGATGCACAAAATAGGTCCCAAGAAAATGAGACTAAAAATGGTGAAGTTGGAAATGGTGTCACAATCCAAGCACCAGAACCAGAAGACTTTTCTGAATATATGTGGATGGCAAATGAAGAGGAATTCGAGAGACAAGTATGTTTTTTCAAATCTTTATTTTTATATATAGGCCTACAAACAAATTTTGCTTGTCCCTTTTTCCTGATGAGAATATGCTAAATTTTCTTAGGCTATTTGTATATATAATGATTCCAAATCCCTAAAACCTGGTAAAACCTTTGACATACATTCAGCTTGCATCAAAACTCGGCGTTGGCTTTCAAGATAAAAAAAAAATCATAATTTTGGAACTGAAATATAATCCTCCAGAAATCTTAGACATTATCCATATATTTCTCTGTTTTGTGATTCATCCAACATATTGATTTATTTACCCCTAGTATTGATTGCTGAAGAATGACAGACATGACATTAGAGATCAGCTTTTCAACTCTTGTAGTCTAAACAACATTTTATATATATTTACCTCCCTCTAACCTAGTGATTTTGAGAACACCTTATCCAAAAGATGGAACAACAGGTAACATCATTGTAATGTTGCTAAATAGCCCAGAAACACTTTTCAGGTTTTTGCTTTATAAAGAATAAAATGTTTTAAAACCAGTATTATTTTAAATAGGGGGCACCTTCTTGGATAAAGAGGGTTTTATGAAATATTGTGTGATTTCATAAGGCCTCTTTAGGCTTATGGTTTTATGAATTACCAATTAAGCTTCTATGAAATCCTGTTGCTTTTAAAAGAATAAAAATGAGATAACACATGAATATACACATGTGAGAGGGGGCTAGTTTTATTCCTTGGAGGACTAGAAAATTTTTGTAGTTCTGACGTTTTGATGCTCTATATATATTCCACTAATGACCAGATGTAGGTACATTTAGCGATGCCCAAAATTGTCCATGCAATGGGATGTTCTGGGCAATCTTAACCTAGGGGCACCCTTACATTGTGTGTCCAATTGTGGATGCCTAGTTATTGGCCAGCACTTTTATCCTTCTGTTTATTTCAACCTTTTTAGAAATTTAGTATTTAATTTATTAAATACAATGCACAAAAAAACGGAAGCATAGACAAAGCATGATAAAAAAATAGATTATAAAGATAAAATACTATAAAGTCTGTGCATGGCAGAGGATCAGACAACCGCAAATAAAGCCAGTTTTTAAAGGCATATAAAGATTTAGCTATTTGAAAGTCCAGCAAGTAGGGTTTTTGGAAGCAAAATCCAAGATGAAATAATAAGTAAATAATAATGTTCAAAGAACAGGGAGGGGGGAGGGGCCTTCAGCAAAGATTAGCATAGCTGATGCAACGTTTTTTGAAAGTCAGTTGTAATTTGATACAAAATCCCAATTAATCCCTAAATTTCCAACCTTAAAAGAAACAACTTCAACTAAAAATGTAATTAATAGATTTTTCAACCATTAATATTGCAGAGCAAGTATATTTCATTTATAATAGGAATGGTCTGTATAACAACTCATCTCTTATCTTTCTTTGAATCATAGGTATTACAACAATTAGAAGAGGAAGCCTTGATGGAAGAGTGTATGCTTGAGTCATTTAATGGATTGTCACCTGGCTTTGAGCCTTTTCCACAACAAGACCAGATGATGATGTTTCAGCCTCTGGTTCAACAACCACCAGTACCCTCTGTTCAAATCCCATTCAACTATCCTAACTGGTATGTTAATGTCAGATATTTTTGGGCTTCTGGATTTTTCTAGTTATTTTATAAGTTGGTAGGGCCATGTCAAAAAATATTGGAAGTTAATGCTTTGCAATTTTTATGTTATCATAAAGAAAATATTATTTTTTCATGGTTGCTGAAAGGAAATAAACTGTAAGTAGGTGAATAGCTTAGTTCTTAAGACACAAAGCTTGCTCGAATTCAATTGTCAGATATTAATAATAATAATAATTATGTATTTCTTACTCGTCTACAAAAAGGGGAATGACGGAGTACTATATAAAAATAAAAAAGGAACATGAGCACTAAGAACTTAGTGCTCATGCACAAATATTGTGTTGTGGTATTTTTTCTTTCCTTTTTTTTGGAGAAGGTGAATAGGTGGTTTCTTTCTTTAAGGAGGTGAATAGCTTAGTTCTTAAGACACAATTATTATTATTTTCAATATTATATAGCCTCATTGATTGTTAAAACCCAGCTACTTAGGACTGGAAGGCCATATCAACCGTTAGAAGAAGGAAATCTCCCTTGAGATTTCCCATCAACTGGGTAATATTTTAATAACAGAAACAAATGTCAGATGAAACATATATTCGTACAATGGTTTTAAATACGGCTTTCGTTTCTGGGTATAATTGTGCTCATTTGCTTTGTTAAGCCACTAGCGGACTTTAAGATTCGTTTTACTCTTTCCTGCTCTCTGAATTATAATAATAATTGAGACATTTTTCTATTATTAAGATAAGAATAAAAGTTTGGTTGATGTATCCTCTCCCTTTCCTAAAACCACGCTCTTCTCTTCAAACTGTACCTACAGGACCTCTAAGTCTAAAAAGTATCATCATACTAAGGAATTTGCTTCCTACAGAAATCAAGCTAATACCTCTATAATTACCACACTCACTCAATACAACACCATACTCATCACCTTTCTTGTTGAGGGGTTTAGTTAGAGTTATCCTAAAACTGCTAGGTACTTCCCCATTTTCAAAAATCATATTCATAATCTCTTATTTTTAATCCTTTTAATACTGTCACAAATTCTTCCTTACAAAATAAATACTCCTACACATCTGAAGTGGCACAAGATTTTTCGTTCTTTTCTGTATTTTGTCCTTTAACTTTTTCACGGTTTAGCACATTTTCAAAATGTTCTGTTCATCTCTCTTTGAATCTTTCGTTATCACTAATTGTAGCCCCGTTTCTATCTTTAACTGGAACAAGTCCATATTGACTATCCCCTCTCAATTTACTCAACATGCGAGTACAATAATTTACTATTATGCCGTATGGCTGCATCTTCCAGATCTTCAGCAATTTTGTCCGTTGCCTCCACTTCACACTTCCTTAATTCATATTTTAATGCTTTCTCTGCTCTCTTTACATTGCTCTTATTTATATATCTATCTCTGAAATAGTGTGGTAATTAAAATCTTGGTTTCCCCCTCAGGTGTAACCTAGTAAAGGAGGAACCCTAGCCCACAGTAACCGAAAATTTCAAACATGTTTTGAACTAAAAACAAACTGTTGAGTTAAGAAGAATCGCCATTTGAAGCTGATTTAAGAATAGTAGCTATGATCCCGGTTAAAACTTAATGGTAAAATTCTATTGCAAAAATAAAAAATCTATGGACATTTCGAAAAATAACCTAGAACCCCACAAAAACGGTGTTGGGTTAAAATGAAAACTGCACCATTTAAATCTCTATAGGTAAAAACCTCATTTAGGAGAATCATAGTCTCCCTTCTTGAGTAACAAAGAAAATTGCCTTTTCACAATGGAAGCAGCAACATGTCTACTTTTTTCTATTATTCTCCTCTTTCTTTTTTGTTTGTATTTTATTTACCACTCAGCTAGGCTAATGAAAAATAGAGTAATGTTTAAGTGCTCATTTGAAAGGTAATTGCTATATCTACCTGCTTTTGTAAGTAAAAAAGAATATAATACATATAAAACATACAATACATATAATTAAAATAGAATACAGTTTTTGACCAAACTACATTTTCATATACGTCATTATATAACACATGAATGACATCATAAAAGAGTGACTTGCGCAAAGTGCCGACAACGTGACTTTTTCTTTACTAGGACTAGCTGAGAAACAGGCAAAGACTTTTTCTTATGGTTGATAAAGCCGGGACGAGATGCAAGTGCTCTGGAGAACTTAAAAACATAAGCGACATTAGATTTTTTTTACGGGTCAGATTTCCCTTGAACGCAAAACTTGGCTTCACCTTTGTAACCCTAAATTTTAAAGAATCCAATTTTAAATTAATTTATTTCAATACATATATGAAAATCGATAATTAGTAGTCCAATGCTATTATTAGATGTTTTTAGGAATTACAAGTAGGTTTCGAAATCTCGAGTTGGTTTCAAAGGCATTTCGAGTAAGTTCCTGCGAAAATACGGGTTCCAGGGTAATATACACTGGACCGCTGATGGCATTTTAAATGGGATGAGCTGTTTGTGCAACAGCTCCATGTGGAACACATGTGAAAGCATAGAAAGCTTCTGGGACATTCAAAAGTTATGCATCAAAAGTTACAAGCCTGAGAAAATTGCTTGATATTCCAAAAAGGGTGAAAACGTCCTAGTCTGGGACTCCCAGAAAAGGCAAGTGATCTTGATGACAATTAGACGATCAAAATCAGCATGTTGGATAACCCTGATGCAGAGGTTTAAAACCCCTATTTACAGAAATGTGAAATTTTTTGTTTTTAACTGACGAATCCGTTAAAGTTAATTGATTATAATAGTGTCAGCAGAGCACAGGAAGTCGGTGAAACATTGATTACTAGAATTGATCCCCATAGACTAAGTTAAACAAGAGCATTTAAAACGCAATTTGTTCTCATGAAAGTAAAGTGACATTAAATCTATCAAAGGGGAATAATTTTACTCTTTATAATTCTCAAGCGTTCATAACACTTATCTGCAATTAGTTCGTCTGAAAATTATGGCATAAAGCTACTGTATATAATAGGCAACACTCCTGAAGATCCCAGACCTACTTCAATTGTTTTTTGGGATATGCACAAGATAATATGGGTTTTTTGTTGTTTCTTTCCCTTGGGAAACGCAGTTATATCTTATTATAGAAGAAATTGGACGCATCAGTAGGTTACATTAAAAGGTTACATAGTTTGACAAGTATACCCTATTTTGCCTCACGGACGGAGAAATCGTGTCGAAACTTTAAGGAATATTTCGTTTTTTTTTATTTGGGGGGGGGGGGGGGTAAGAGGACAGAGAGTTTTTGGGAGAGAAGAAGCTGGTTTTCTATAGTCTTCACAGAATAGTAGCTCTGATTTTACTTTCTTTGTTTGTGCCTGTCGTCCTGGTATTGTACTTAACTTGCCAAATAGCTTGTCAGACGACATGCATAGAAAAATCATCGCCACTATTCTGGGAAGATTGGGGAAAAATAGTTTCTCGACTCCCCCAAAATTGTAAGTCCTCTTACCCACTTACCCCCCCCCCTCCCTCCCCACAATAACAAAAACAAACAAAAAGAACTAGCAAAAATTACTGAAAGTTTCGACAAGATATCTCAAGGCTTTGTGCAAAATAGGGTATAGACAATTTCCTATTCATTGTTATTTGTTGCCGCCTAGAACATGTACCACGGCATATTTTTAAAAATCAAGTTCCTGTACTTGTCATGGCCTTCATTGTGCTTATCAAAAACGGGGTTGGGTATGTACGACATTATTCTTATTTTTGTGATGCAGCCCCTCCACCAAAAAACCGTACAAAAAACAGAAATATTACTTAGTCTACGAAAATATATAAAATAGTGATTGAATGTTTTCGATTTATTTGTTTTTGTTGTTCTTGATCTGAGTAAAATTGGTTTTTCGTCTGCATTCGGAACTAACTTTTTCTCAGTGAGATAAACTTCTATACAGGTATATTTTAATTAAATATTTAGTATATAGCGTAAGTTAGGTTAGGTATTTAATATAATGCGTTCTGGGTGGCCCACTTTCCGTAGTTCTCTGTTGTAGTTTACATATTTATCTTAGTATTATATTTTCGTCATGTTTGTATATTTCATTAGGACTAACTTAACCACTTTTTTGATGTGGTCACTATAACACATTATTAAAAAAGGCAATAGAACTTTTAATTTCTGTTTAAATAAGCCCTCTTGCAAAATTGTAGGATCTCTGGGTCGATACAATCACCCCAGGGAAAAAGAAAAAAGGGTAAATCAACGAAAAAAGAAAAGAAAAAGAAAAAGCGGCATGTTTGATGTAAAATTACAAACAGAAAAAAGCCTATGGCTTTTTCTTAATTGGAATAGTAAGAGACGATCTAGCTACAACCTACGATTATGACGTCATTGATAAATCTTTAACATGAAATATGTAGTTTTTTGTAAAAAAATTATTATATTTAAAAAATAATTTGTTTTAATTACAAAAGGTTTTTAACACCATTAATTTTCATTTAAAATGCGCTATTGAAGAACTCTCTACGATGTTCCAATGCCAAGCTATCTGTGGAAAAGAGATTTGTAAAATAATGGGTGTTTTGCATAACCAAGTATAATGGCCTGTTTGTACGGTCTGTCTAGCGTTTTCTGAACATTGATTGCATTGCTGGGGTTAAGTTGCTTTAAAGTCTTGGCTAATTTCTTGTCAGTTTTCTGGTTTTTCTGCATTTCAGTTCTTTGCTGGGTGAACTGTCCAGTCAGGACAATTTTCTTCTTTAAGTGATGCATCTTAGCATAGGTGGTGAACGTCTGTTACTGGGTTGCAAGCTACCACTGCAACCCGGGCATAAAAATTCAATTCTTTTGATGCATGTATTGGTATCAAAATTCTGTTTTTTAGAGTCTCGGTTACTATTGAGCCGGGTCGCATTTTACTTACAATTCGTTACCACGAATTATTTGAAAGCTGTTTGGATTTATTTAAAATCAAGTGTAACCTCGTATGATGTCATATATACCACATACCTCTTTTTCTTTTCCATGTTGTATCAGTGCTATGAGATAGACTTCGGTCCTTACTGTAATCGAATCTTACCGCTGGTATACGATTATGATTTATGTACAAAAATCAAATATCTTTGAAAAGACTGCAGTATGAAGACATCAAAAATACAGTTTTTAGTGGAAAAATATATTCTCTTTTAGAAATAATTTATTTTAGTTACAAAAGATTTTTAACCCAATTAATTTTCTTTAAAATGAGATATTGAACAACTCTCTACGATGTTCCAGTGCCAAGCTATCTGTGGAAAAGAAAAAAAAGAAAAGAAAAAAAAAAATATCCCGTTTAGGCAGAATGTTGTAGTAGCTGCCACTTTTCTTTATTTTCAAGCCAATATATTTCCCTCGCTGTTCAAGCCAATATATTTCCCTCGCTGTTCAAGCCAAGGGACAGAAAGTTTCCTATATAGGGGTTTCGGACAAGACGGTTCTAATGGAGTACTTTTTGTTTTGATCTGACTCTTTTTTTTAGGAGCTATGGGTTTTTATATTTCTTAACATTGGACGTGATCGTCCCTTACTAGGTTGCTAGCTACCGCTGCAACCCGGATGATCTATCACTCAAATAATTCTTGTACAAGTGCCTCCTCCTCTCTATTAGACATAATCAGCATTTTCACTAATATACCTAGCTGGATTCTAACGTTCTTCCCTAAGGCGCTATCACCGACTTCACAAACTATTTTCTAGAACTATTTCCATCATATTGTTTGTGATAAATAACATTTCCCAGCTTTGCATCCTTGGTATCTAGCTTTGGGGGTATTCAACACATTTGAAAATGCGATGGTGATGATTGTCAGCCAAATGAGAGGAATTATCTACCACCTTAGCAAATTGGAGTATATTCGTCACGATTTCTATGAGTAAAAACATGCCAGAGGTGTTTTCTAACCAACCAATGAGATCCTTTGAAGTGTCTACTCTTCTAATAAGTTTCTGAACTCTCTTGTAATTGTTGCTGGGAAGAGCCTCTTCTAGCTTTTTTGCTTACGTGAAAATGTCGTAAAGATTGAGCAATTTTTCTTTTAAATTCCAATTTCAGTTACTATGCTGAGAATCAGAGGCAACGCTGTAGCGTTGCCTATAGTAAAGGCCATACGGCTCCAATGTTTTATTATTTATTATTATTTTTTTTCCCAGAGGCACTTCATATGGAAGGGGTCGTCGTAGAAGCTTCAAAAGGGGCTCATTCTATTGGAAATCGAGAGTTCTAGTTCCATTTTTAATAGTCGAAAGTGATTGGAGGGCAACTAGCCCCCCCCCCACGTCCATCATCCCCCCAAACATATCCAATCAAAATTTTGAAATAACCATTGTGTTCAGCGTAGTCGATTTCCAGATAGAAAATATATTTTTGAAGAGGATACTCCCCCACAACCCTCAGGGCAAGGGTTTTAAGATATCCCCTGGGGTCATATAAGGTTTTTATTGAAGGTGTTGTCGTATAAACTTCAAAACAGGCTCATTCGATTGGAAATTAAAGGACTACTGCCCTTTTTAATAGTCGAAAGTGATTGGAGTGTAACTAGCCCCCCCCCCCCCCACGCCCATCATTTCCCCAAACACATCCAATCAAAGTTTTGAGATAGCCATTTTGTTCAGCGTTGTTGATTTCCAAATAGAAATATATTTCTGAGGAGGACACTCCCCCACACCCCTCAGGGCCAGGGTTTTAAGTTGTGCCCTGGGGGCATATTAGGTTTTCATAGAAGGCGTTGTCTTAGAAACTTCAAAAAATGCAGATTCGCTTGGAAATTAAAGGGATAGTGTCCTTTTTAATAGTCGAAAGTTATTGAAGTGTACCAAGCCCCCTCCCCCCACGCCCATCATTTCCTGAAACACATCCAATTAAAATTTTCAGATATCCATTTTGTTCAGCGTAGTTGATTTCCAGATAGAAAATATATTTTTGAGGTGGACACTCCCCCAGAACTTTCAGGGTAAGGGTTTTAAGATATGCCCTGGAGGCAGGTTTTTATAAAAGGCGTTGTCGTAGAAACTTCAAAAAAGGCTCATTCGATCGGAAATTCAAAGGGATAGTGTCCTTTTTAATAGTCGAAAGTGATTGGAGGGCAACTATCCCCCCCCCCCACGCCCATCATTCCCCCAAACACATCCAATCAAAATTTGGAGATAGCCATTTTGTTCAGCGTAGTCGATTCCCTAATAGAAAATATATTTTTGAGGAGGATACTCCCCTACAACCCCCGGGCCAAAGTTTTTATGTTATGCCATGAGGGCATATAAGGTTTTTATATAAAGCTTTGTCGTAGAAACTTCAAAAATGCTCATTCGATTGGAAATTAAAGGGCTAGTGCCCTTTTTAATAGTCGAAAGTGATTGGAGTGTAACTAGCCCCCTCCGCACACGCCCATCATTTCCCCAAACACATCCAATTAAAATTTTCAGATAGCCATTTTGTTTGGCGTAGTTGATTTCCAGATAGAAAATATATTTTTGAGGAGGACACTCCCCCACAACCCTCCGGGCAAGGGTTTTAAGTTATGCCCTGGGGGCATATAAGGTTTTTATAGAAAGTGTTGTCGTAGAAACTTCAAAACAGGCTCATTCGATTAGAAATTAAAGAGGTAGTGCCCTTTTTAATAGTCGAAAGTGATTGGAGTGCAACTAGCCCCCCCCCCCCACGCCCATCATTTCCCCAAACACATCCAATCAAAGTTTTGAGATAGCCATTTTGTTCAGAGTTGTTGATTTCCAAATAGAAATATATTTCTGAGGAGGACACTCCCCCACAACCCTCTGGGCAAGGGTTTTAAGTTATGCCCTGGGGGCATATAAGGTTTTTATAGAAGGCGTTGTCGTAGAAACTTCAAACCAGGCTCATTTGATTGGAAATTAAAGGGCTAGTGCCCTTTTTAACAGTCAAAAGTGATTGGAGTGCAACTAGCCCCCCCCCCCTACGCCCATCATTTCCCCAAACACATCCAATCAAAATTTTGAGATTTTGAAACTTCAAAAAAGGCTCATTCGATTGGAAATTCAAAGGGATAGTGCCCTTTTTAATAGTCGAAAGTGATTGGAGGGCAACTAACCCCTCCCCCCACGCCCATAATTACTCCAAAAACATCCCATCAAAATTATGAGACAGACATTTTTTTCAACGTAGTTGATTTTAAGATAGAAAACAGGTTTTTGAGGAGAATACTCCCCCACAAGCCTCAGGGCAATGTTTTTAAGTTATGCCCTGGGGACATGTAAGGTTTTTATAAAAGGCGTTGTCATAGAAACTTCAAAAAAGGATCATTCGATTGGAAGTTAAAGGGCAAGTTCCGTTTTTAACATTTTAACGGGATTGTAGGGCAACTAGCCCCCCCCTCCAAGCCCATCACTTCCCCAAACACATCCAATAGAAATTTTTAGAAAGCCATTTTGTTCAGCGTATTTGATTCACAGATGGAAAACATGTTATTGTGGAGGACAATCCTCCTCATCCCTCACGACAAGGGTTTTAAATTATGCTCTGGGGGCATATAAGGTTTTTATAGAAGGTGGTGTCGTAGAAACTTCAGAAAAGGCTCATTCAATTGGAAATTCGGAGGGCTAGTACACTTTGTAATAATCGAAAGTGATTCAAAGTCAACTAACCCCCCTCTCACGGCCACCTTTTTCTCAAACATATCCAAAGAAAATTTTAAGTCAGCCATTTTATTAAACGTAGTTTCGAGTTCTGGAAATTAGGTCTTTGAGGATTACAACTCCCCCAAAGCCCTTAGGGCAAGGGTTGTAATCTAAGGATTCTCCGAATCCTTCATATTATTTCTTATGGAAGGGATGCTCGTATAATCTTTAGAGAGGGCTCATTTGATTGAAAATTGTAAGTTCTTGTTCACTTTTTAAGAGTCAAAATAGATTGAAGGGCAACTAGCCCCTCTTCCTCCACACACTAAATGTATTAGATAAAAATTTTGAGATATACTTTTTTTAAAATAGTTCAATGTTCTGATAACCAAAAATTCCGTCGTCGACACATCCCACCATGGCCCGGGGGTAGGCGTTGTAAGTTATGCCCTGGGGCATAACTTATTAAGGGGGGTTTATCACTTATGAGAATGGGTTTTGTATGGGAAGAACACGTAGGAAATCTATTATAATTATCCAATTATAAGGTTAAAATACATACACTGTTGATAGATGCAAAATTGCTTTGGCACACAAATTCCTATTAAGGTCAATTCCAAACAGTCGTGATCCCTTTGTGTCAGCAAGTGAAGTGGTCTAAACCCCCTTATTGGAGCTATTTTTCAATCCATTCATTGTTGTCAATCGCTGTCCACAAGTTATGCAAGCTGTCTGTTGTTCATAACTCAAAACGAGCATAAATTAATGTGAGTAGGGTTCAAAACCCCTATGCTTTCTAAAAGCCAGAATATAATTTGTAATTTACTGAAAAGAAATTCAAATGAGTTTACTGAAAATAAATGTGCATTGTCAATTTAATATACATATGCTGATATTTATTCCCTAAAATCTTAATTAATTTTTGATTTCTTAAAGTTACAAAAGTGAAAATATTTCAATGAATGGTTTTCAGTAAACCACCAGTGATGCAGTAGGTTTTAGGCTTCTGCAATGAGACGATACCCAAACTCTTGTTTGTACTTATTTTTATTCGATTCAAACTTGATTCTCGTTTTAAGATGTATTTATTCATTTACATTAATATATATTGTATGTTTGTTTGCATTGATTGTTTATTTAATTTCCGTTTGTTTTAAGTTTCATTATACTTTAATAGCAAAATATTTGTTTTCGTTTTAAGCTTGATTTTCATATTCAATTTAAGCCTTACTCGCTTTAAGATCTATTTATTCATTTATATTATTACTTGTTGTATTTGTTTTGCTATGATTGTTTATTTAATTTCTGTTCGTTTTGGGTTTTATTTACTCATTGATAGTAATTTCTGGTCGTTTTGGGTTTGAATTTTAACAAGTATTTGTATCTCCTGATCTTAAGTTTAAAATGGCCTTTACTTTTCTTTGAAAAACTTATTTTTCGGAAAGTTTTTTTTATTAATACTAGAAAATGGTCAAGAAATCGCGCCAAAAGAAGCCTTTACAAGGGAAACGGGACTTATAAGGTACCAATACTGTTTTCTCTTGTAAAGACTTGCTATTCTCCTTTCAACCTGGTTAAGAGAGACATTGTAATGATGAATGAGGGAGCAATTATGCGAGACGACAATAGGAGAATTATTAACAAGGGGTGGTAGAATGCACAATCTATGCACAATTCTTATTCAAATCAGTTGCAGTAGTACAAGGCTCTTCCTCTATATGATAATAAAAATACACAGCCTCTAATAATTTGAAAACTAAAATTTCTATTCTTCGTCTTCGTTTACATTTTTATACCATTCTTGTAGACATGTTTCAGTTTTGAAATTTAAGAAAAAGGGTTGAAGAATTTCTTATTTCTATTTTAATAATGTTACTTATTTCATCTGCTCCATATATCCCTAGTTTAGAATACATCTTTTTAGTACGAATCCAATTCTTAACATACGTATTAATTAAAGGCCTATCATTTAAACTATTAGACGTTTTTTTTTTCTAGAAAACATGTTTGAACTGTTGGTAAAAGTTAATTTAGGACATTATTCACTCTTGAACTTTATATTTACGGAATAAGTTCCACTATTCACTAGTTATCCATGTTTCGAAGTGGAATAAGGAGGGTTGGTAATTTGTCTTTGGGCGAAAATCGTGGACGAAGGAGGCTGCTGTGACGAAGAATTTGAGGCGGTAAAAATAAAAAATGATAACCAGAAACTAAGAGGGGCCAGGATTTGTTCCTGGGACCAGACGCGAACGCCTCATCCAGCACCTATGGATGATTCGTAAAAATTTATTTAACCGACGGGCCCCCTTCGCCGTCGGAAAGGCCAGAAGGGCGGAAGAAAGGAAGTACTTGTTATTCACATTCGTACAAATTTAGTGAGAAACTTAACTACGTTTTTAATTGCTACATTTGTCTAGAAGTAGTACAATTTAAAAGCGTTCGTATCGCCCGGAATTAGAATACCACACAAGGGATATTTCGTTTTAATTAAATCAAAATTTGGCTGGAATTTCGTGAAAAATCTTTTTTATCCAAAGCTTGGACTTGTTGAAAACAAAGGGAAATGGAACAAAAATCCGTAAACGGTAAACGTCAACACAAAATACTGATTAAATTTATCTCCTTGTAGAAGGATGTACCAGAGATAATTATCAGCTTTGGTGGTTCGTACTCGCGAGTGAAAACAAGTACACCTCCTCTTTCTTTTCTAATGGATAAAATCCTGGGACCTTAATTTCATGAATTGACAAAACCTAGCTTTTTTTTTTTTTTTTATCAAAGCAGAGCTCTGAACACTGTACCTCCGTGTCAACGCACCTCCAGGACGCTGTGGTTTCAGTAAACTCAGTTAGAACTCTCGACTCCTGTAGTTTTTCGAAGCGTTGCTTTTTCGCATAAGAGAATCGGCAAAGTTAATATAGTGTTTTGTTTTCCAAGATTTAGAAAACCAGGTAGTAGAGGATTTTCCAAAAAACTACAGAGATTTGAGAACGAACATCGCTGGCATTTAATCTTGTCTCTATATGATTAGATATTGTAGTTGCACAGAGGGAACGGTTCTATTTGGCCACAGTGGCTGATTAATAGATTTTGAGACTTCTCGAAAACCGATATTGGAACGGAAAGTGTCATATGCCTTTTTATCATGGATACTGTGGTGTGTTTTGCTTACTGAAGTTAGTTGAGATTTTATTATTATTTTTAGGTCACCGTTAAACAATGAGAATCCTGTGTCACCAGATACCTTGGCTATGAATATGGTAAACCTGGCTTTGTCACAGAATGCAAGAATCGAATCTCAAGCTGCAAGAATCGAATCTCAAGCTGCAAGAACTGTAAGCTTACTTTTGAATTCTCAAATTTGAACTTATAATAATACGAGGGCTATCCAGAGAGCAGGTTACGTTTCCATCTGTGCCCGTGAGGATCGGGTCTAGCACGGCCGTCTCAGTGTTGACGTTACGCCGCTCAGTCGGCATCTAGCCGGACTAGTGACAGGTTCGTGTTTTATCCCATTGAGTTACAATGACAGTTTGAAATGTCCGCCTTTTACTAAACAATTCTGCGAACTGTTAGGTGCGTACAGTAATGAAGTTTTTGGGTACGAAAACTACGAATTAATAGAAATTTATCAGTATCTTCGTGAAATGTATGAGGATAACAGTATTACTGAAGGTGGAATGCCTCGATGGTGCCTTTGACTTGAAAAGAGCCTAACAATAATGATCGCAAAATTCGTTCAGTTTGTCGATGCAAAGTTCCCAGGAAAGAAACCGAAGATTCACAATAATAGATATCTCGCTTAGTTTTCCACGAAGTTTGTAGCACGACAACACCACAGATAAACTCGATTACCATAAGTTTTGTGTATGCTGGGTACCAAAAGTCATGACAGAAACCCACAAAAATCAAGATACAGCAGCAGGATTTTACAAGCAAGGAATTGCCAAGCTCATTTATCGCGATGACAAGTGCCTAAATGTGAGTGGTGACCACGCTGAAAAGTTATATTTAAGTGTGGCTTTCAACTGTATATAATATTTTTTTTCTTATATCTTGTTTATTTTTAATTCCAAAAGGTTAGCATTTTTAATTCTGGATAGCCCTCGTACAAGCAGTGAAGCCTGTCGGACGTCAGAAATGAATTCGGTCTCCCACTTGTGAGACAAAACATGGGTGACTCATCAAAACGTACAACTTTGAAAATACTTACGAAAAGAAAAGATCCCCCCCCTCCTCCTTTAGTTAACTTCCTTCCCCATTTGCATACGTAAATTCGTCTGATATTGATTTTTACTCCATAAATACTACTTTTACTAAAAAAAAAAAAAAAAAAAAAAAATAAATTCTAAAAATTTTACATTTTACTGGCGGAAAAAGTCCAACACCGGGCTCGAACCCACGACACCAAAATCGGGAGTCTGATGCTGTGCCTGTTGAATCAATCTAGCCTGTTAATTCGTCTTACACCTTCACTATTTTCGTGAACAAAATTAAATGAGGTTCCAATAAATGGGTTTTCTCTGGAGTTGCACTTACTATTAATATATTTAGATTAACTGATCAGCGGCTACTCGGCCATATGTCTGGGTTTTACTCCAATGAGAGAGGGGATTTAATCGAGTTTGCCCAGGAATCTTGTTTTTCAGTTGCAGCCTCTGTCTGGATTGTGAGTAATGAAATTGATCATGTAATTCTTTTTTTCTTTTTTGAGTGAGTCATGGATCAAGACAAACTGGCTTGCCTGGTTATAAGTAAATGAAGGAGTCTCTGTAAAAAGGATGATTTTCTGTAATACTTTTCATCATTTCTTGTTTTGGAAACGAGACAATAATTACAGCATTTTTCTTTTAGAATGGTGTGTATTTGTAAAATAGCCTTTTGTATTGCGCATTTGTGGTGTTAAGTTTTAGCCCCTCTGATTTCTTCAAATTTTGGCCAAGTTTTTTAGAAACTTACAAACTTATTTTGCCAGTTGTTCTTTCAATTATCTTCGGGTCAGTTTATTCTAAAACAATGATAAAATGGTGTATTCGGAACCAGAAATCACGGCGATTAGGGAGTTTTTTTGTTGTCACAATCGAGAAATTTTTCTGAATTCTCAAAATGACTCTTGAGGTCATGTTTTATGTACACTAAAGACAATTTTATGTTATATCTTCATTAATATTCAGATATACCCATTACTCGGGCTTTCGAGTGACTCAGGGTATGGTAGATTTCTTAAAATATAAATATTTAATTCCTTCTTTTTCATCAATGAGGTCAATCCTGTCCAATTTATCATAATATTGTAATTTTGCCGACTTCGTATGAAAAAAAATGCCATCTATGTCATTTTAATTGATCCCTTCGGTTCAGATTTAAGACTGATTTATTACTTAAACCTAAAAGTTGTTTTACGTTTTACTTAGTTTGGAAAGGTAAACAAAATTGAGCCGTAGACTAAAGTAAAATTAATTTCACCTGCTTTTTAGATCTAACTTATCTTCTAAAGCCATTTTTTCCTAATTATCTTTTCTTTAATTTTTCCATTTAATTCTAATTCCAAGTCCTTTTATTTAATTCTTATAAATGAAACTGTGCTGTTATATTTTTATATAAAAATATGCATGCAACACCAGGCATCCATGTAGACATTTCAAGAGGCAGGCGGGAGGGGGGGGGGGCACGTTTGTCAAAATCCAAAAAATAGGGGCACAGTGTAAGAAATGGAACATTTCTCAAAGGGTCTTTGCGTAAGTCACTGTATGCCGCATAGAAACAAGGGAGAATATAAATTAGCATGTCTGCTCACTTAAAGCCAGTCCCAATTTGGAATTTTCTGTCAATCTGCAAACATACATTTTTGCATTCGACTAGTCCTGATTCTTCCATTTTTCAGTAATATTGCGGAATAAGTATCGTATTTGGGTGTTTTTCTTACTGGGGAAAAAGATGGAAAAGAATTTCACATTAATCTGACGTTAGGAGATAAGCGACAGCGTGAATCACATACATACACGCCTACCATGTGCTGAGTACCAGTGACCGAGCCAAACTCTTTCTCCTGGTATTATATAGTTATATATATGATTTATATATACATGTATATAGAAAATTTTCTTTCACACACTGGAAAAAGGCTTTGGCTTATTCTTAGCTGGATCATGATTACAGTGATAGCCGTAACCTAGTAAATAACGAACCATGACTTATAGGAATCAGAAACTTTAAAACGCGTTTTTGGCTGTCTAGTGAGAAAAAATTCCCATTTGTAGCTGTTTCAGGAATGGTAACTATTATCATAATTATTCTTGATTTAAAAATGTTGTTATGAAAATGAATTTATGGGAATTTACGAAAATAGCTGTATATACGTTGATATTGTTTTTAAATACTGTAAGATATGCATAAAAGTAAATTCTAAGTGCGATCAAATGTAAGAAGAAAACACAAAATTCTGGTACGTTTTTCTAATAAAGAAAAGTTTTATTTGATTTTTTTTTTCAAGATTGAAACCAGAAAAACAGACATATATTAAATTAAAATACCTATGCTTTAGAAATAAAAGTTGAGTGATTTAACTTAAAACAACCAGAAATTTAGCCTTCCTTGGAAAGGTTCTGTCACACCCCTCAGCTGCTCATTTAGTTAGTCGCAATGTTCTATATTGATAATATAGCACGCTCCATTTGGCTAATTGACAGACTCGAACTGTGGATGGAATTGTCTTCGGAATTGGGAAATTTTTGGCATTCCACTACCGCTTTCTAAAATGCACTTAGGTATAGACGGAGTAATTGTATTGTTCTTTTGGACAGTTTTTTTTTTTAGCTTTATCCGTCACGGTCGTTAGGTTTTTACTAGATTCAGATTTTCTTACCCTCTCGTAAATATCTATATTTGTTTCTTTCAGGTAAAGCTTAACCCTGAAGCAGCAGAATTTGTGCCCCGTTTTGGTTCCGTACAGCAAAGCCAAAATGATAGTAATTCAACGCAAACATAAATCGTGCATATTTGTCAATGGACGCAAGTTCGCTAGTGTGAATCATAGTTTAAATTAGAGGTAACATTATCTTGAAGGGATGGAGTCAAGACTCCCTTTATGTGATATCAGTGGTTACCTGTTGGTCAGACTAAAAGTGTTGTGTTTTTTTTCGAATTGAGCGTAAGAAGTACTAATAGGGTCCAATAGATTTTCTTTTTTATTGTATTTTCAATTGAGACACCTATGTTGTACTATTCATTCTTTTTACTGGCGTTTCTTTCATTTGCTTCGCCAATTGGAGCGCCAAGATTCATTACTATAAATTAGTTTTTCCTACCAATTCAACCTGTAGCATCTATGTATTATTTTATTTGTCGAAATTGCAAAAATCAAGATTGTGAACTTCATTTAAAATTTTTTTTTAAATGCTATTGAAAATGATCTAGATAGAGTCACTTTTAGTCCTTGTTCCTTTGTTTACCTACCTATTCTTTTTTAAGTTAACTGAAATAGTAGCAGCATAAACTTCTTTGCTATATTTTGGCTAATAAGTGTTTCTCTGCTTGATGGTGGAATCTGAAATCAACGAAAAGAAATTCGAGTTGAGTCTTTTTTGTCGTTTTCAACAATTTTAAACTTATTTTATGTTCAAATGAACCCAAAAGTTGATTTCACGCGTTAATTTGCCGGAAAATGGCGATAAAAAGAGGTTTATTTGTTAAGTAAGTTGAGGGGGCGAAGGGAAAGCCTTTTAAAATGAGGTTGTTTGTAAGAATACTTTATATTTTTTACTTATTTATCGTGGTCATGTTACTACTGTGGTGGTTTATTGGGATTAATATGCGAAAAAAAATTCTTAATATTTATTATCTTTTTCTTGTTGTGCAAAGAGCATTGCTGAAGACTATATCTTTACCAATTGTCTTGACTACATCAGGTTATAGCTTGAATTCGATTGCGTTGAACTGAACTATTCCCTGTAGGCTATTCAGTTGATTGTTTGCTTGTTGATCTACGCGTTAGTTCCTTAAGTCTGTGACGAGCGTTGGACCACAAGCCTTTTTCAGTCGGTTCAAATACAACCATCTAACAAGTATTACACATATTTTTTGGGCGGGAATTTAGAACCGCTATAAATTATTTTGCAGGGATTTCATCTTGTTTACTGGAAGTAGGACTAGTTAGTAATATTCTAGAAGCTACTCGGATAAAAGATTTTGAAGTCTTGGAGGAAAAGTTTTGATATAAAAGAAGTTTACAAAGATGAAATATATCTAACTCGTAAAATTTCTCCCGGGATGAAACGAAAATTGGATAATAAGCAGGACAAGGATCTTTCAATTAAGACGTTGGTTTACTTGAACCATTCTTATTTATCGTTCTTCTACATATTTGTGATTATTTAATTCTCCAATCTTAACTCGTTGTTAGTTCGATTCTACACGTACAATTTTTCTCCATCTTCTATTCACGATTTAAAGTCATCTGTTTGCCTCATTCCTTATTTATCTGATTTTTATTTATCAGACGGCGAATATTTCTGTTTTCGACGTGATTTTCTCATCTCGTTTAATATTAAAGAATAGGTGGCGTTCTTTATAGACCTTCCCGCAAATTCTTGAATTCCTTTGAAATTTCCGTTGATTTTCTAACTAAAATCCAATAAAAACCCCAACCTAACATTTCATTTTTGCCAATGGTGGCACTTTGTGACGTTTTATGTAATATTCACGTTTAAACTGACTTTAAAAAACATGCCAATATTTTTTTAGTTTATAATTTGGCTGAGTATGCACCAAGGGATCAACAGCGGTGGCTATTCTGAAGTTAAACTGTCATAACACCACATCAGAATATGCCCATTATTTCATTTATTGTCATCATGATATTTAAATTTGCGCACGATACGTACAATAATAGACACATACCCTGAAGGGTTTACAACATGTGAAGAATAGATGGCGTTTTAAAATACATGGTCTCACTAGTGAATACGCAGAAGGGACATTTTCCAAATTAGTGCTTTCTTCAAGCAGAGGTATTAACGGTATAAAGAATTAACGGGATATTTAAGTAGTGTGTTAAAGATAATATTTCGAAAATGGACTATAGTGTAGCTCATTTTTGAAAAAAAAAAATGAGAAAAGAAATTGAACAAAACTCATTTTGAGAAAAATAAGCTAATTCAAAACCAAAACCATGATTCTTATTTTTTTAATGATAATATGATTTTATGAAAATAAGCATGATTAATTCAAAACCATGATTAAACTCCTGAGCGAAAAATCAAGCGAATTTTGCATTAGGGCTTCTTGAAAAAAGGGTACAATGTTGTTTTAGAAGCGTTCTTAATGTGATTTATGTTTTGTTTCAGAAATTAATCGCAACTCGCTCTGATGAGGGATTTGCCACTAGGCACAGATGCAGGAATTTATTTAGGATGTCAACAGAGAGCTTTTATTCGAAAAAAAGAGAAAAGAATTTTACGGGAAAAAGACATTATTTGGAAATCCTGTGATTTCTTTTTTACGGGGGAGGTGTCAGGGACCTAGTTCCTGTGGCCTAGTTCCTGTGGGTAGGCCTCATCCTCACAGATAAAGTTATTGATCCTCCATCTCCCCTCTAGACTTTAGATACAGGTTTTTAGAAACTAAATTGAGTTATTACACCGTTAATCAATTTTGTTCCCCACTTTTGTGTTGCTTATAAATTTGTATTGATCGATTCATGTATTTATTATAATAGACTTCGTGGCCTCAATAAAGTATGTTTTGAATCTCTTCTATACATCACTTTCATATTCACGTTGCTCACAACTAATTCACTGTATCACGAGAACTTTATTAAGGTAAAATTCTTTGCCTTATTTGCATATTCTAATTACTTACCTTGATAATAATGATCCGCCCAAGAACACTTACTTTTATATTTAATTTATTTCAATTATTCACATCATTTCCAGGATATGGCAACATCTCTGCATGGTATAGATTAAAAATATAATTGTATATTTAATTTCTATTCGAACTGAGTCCTTAGGAGAAATGGGAATGGAGGTAAATTAAATATGAAAATGTGTGTTTTCAATAAATAGTTCTTTATCAATAATATGGAATTTGGGTGTCAGGAGTGTATAAATAATGTTTTTTTTTTATCAAGGATGATCGAATAAAATGTTGATAATGAATTTTATGTTTTTTGATTGATTTAGAAAAAAAGTCATATTACTGTAGTTTGATTATGGAAGTGATATAATGCTGCTAAAGATCGTTGTGTAAGTTAATATTTTACATGGACTTTCTACGTTAGATATTATGTATATATGATTTCTTTGTATTCAATGTTGTTTTATTACAACCATCCTTTTTGAACTGGATATACGCTTCCATGTATTGGAATTTAAAGTGTGGTGCAACATTCGTTAATGTTCTAGGTATATTATTGTTAGTAATAACCTGACAAGGATGTTAGCTATTGTAACAGATTGCATATATTTAGTCAGCAATTCACATTTTATTTTCGTCTATTCCTCAGCGCAAAACAAATTAATAATAGTAAAGAAAACTGAAATAACGGGATTTTAGTCATTTTATTGAAATTGAAAACTGCTTGTGCTACATCCAGTTTGGAGTTGCTTAACTAGTGAAAAGGGGGCCACCCAAATAGGAGCGATATCGCCGTTATAGTTTTTATTTCAAGAAACTAGTGTGTTCCCATTCATTCGTTTACCTTACTCATTGTTAAGCATAACACAGACCTCGCTTTGAACGTACTAGACATCTGAAGATATTGGCCATAGTCTCGCAACACGCAAGAACTATTTTTCATATAAAATTTCTTAAAAAAATATTAAAATAGTTTCGGTGTCGTTAATATTATGAGAAATATTGGAGTTGTCAAATTAGAATGAACATATTATAAATGAGGTGAATTACTGACAGGACGTATGTCTTGTGTAAGTTTTGCTAAAAATTTCTTATCACGCCTAGATAGTTAATTACCTGAGCCGTTTATTTTACTTAAAGAATATTGCTGCTAAGAGAAGAAAAAAATAATCAAAAGCAGGATTTAATTACGTAACTGTTTGTTAGGTTGAGTACAGCATAGGCATAAGTATCCTAATTCAGAGTCACCAGAATTTCAGACGAATTCTGTCCAGCTCTTTCCTTTTGGAAACGAGAAGTCGTTAGTATTACTAAGTTCAAGAATTGCATGTCGGAATGTTGTATCTCCAATAAATAAACAAAATTGATTTTAGGACGTGACTGGAGTCCTTATGACCATAATATGTTTTAAGCCTCTAGTACCCAAGTGTTTGTTATGCAAGTCGAACGTTGGAGTACCTGAGAACTATGCCGAGTCGACGTTGTGTGGAATAAATTTGGTACATGATCCGTGATCAACTGCTCTAGGGCGAGGAACCTGCAATATATAGCTGTTCCTCTTGGCGAAACTCCAGTTTTGTTATTCGAAACAAAGATCAATTGTAAAGCAAATACTGGTGTACAAGAGGCCTTATAATTTCTTTATTTGAGATATTTTCTTTTGATACACAGATAGATATATTTCTTGTTGTGCTGTGGAATGTTTGAAACGATTATATCTTGAATTGGGTACAAAAAAGGTAATTTTAAACATTGGTTATTGATGATGTAATTTTGTCGTCTTTTTGCAGTGCTCTTATGGTGGTGTTTGAGAAATTTAATGTAGTCCATTTTCTAATAAAACTGGTTTCTTTCTAAATTTTTCCTAACTTTAGGCTGTTTGAAGCAAATTCATCTCATAACACAGAAGCAATGCAGGTATAGCCTATTTGTTATTTGTAAGTATTTTAAGCATGAATTCCGTTGGAATAATAAGGCTTGTTCAACGGTCTAAAATAACTTCAGTTTTGAACATGTGCAGATTCTGAAACCGTTTTATTTTCAAGGAATAAAAAGTATATTTTCTTTTCAAATAAATGGGCTAGGAACATTAAAGTTTGTTTTGAAAATGGTGTTTGGCCTGCGAATTCTTAAGGTATACCGCCCCCTTCTGCTGAAAAAAAACTCGAACGAAAATTCAAGGATTTTATTATCGTTGCAGGCGCGTGCGCAGACCGTCAGGCTTCGATGTTTTGAGGTTTTATACATCTTCTCTGTGATTTGTATTGTTGTTCATAAAATCAGTTTAACACAGATTTGGAAAATCTAAAACGAGTAGTGAAGGCGATTTTTTTTTACTACGCATTTGGAGGATAGACTGTGAAGGGTCTAGGGTCATTTGACGCAGAAGCTAAAGTTGTGTTACCCAAAGCATTTAACTTCCTATACGTGGGATAGTTAGTGGTACTGAATGACCTCTTGTAATTGGAACAGTGCGTTGTTCCCCGGAAGTAATGGGAGGAAGTTTACAACATTGGAATTTTCACGTCGACTTGGAGCTTTAGAGGTTTTTGGAGTTATTGTAGGGCGTTCAGGAGAGTTCTTTTCCTTTATACCACTTGCATTGGTGATTCTAGAATCCATTTCACAATTATAATTAACATATTTCGGTTAAGGACACCTGTTGACCTTGAATTTATACAATTGGTAACACCTACTTTTCCTGAATTCATTCTTGAATATAATCCCTGTCCTCCTTCATCGATATTCATTGCATTGGTTAGAATTGCACTTGGTTTTGTATTTACCTCATCTGAACTTCTGTTAGTTCACAAATTGAAGTTTATAAATATTGTTTAAAAACTTTTTTTTGCACAAACTTAACTTTAGGAGGAGGAGGAGGAGGAGGAATTGATACTGGTCAGTGGCAAGGGGTGAGTGGGTTGTAGGAGGAGTCTATACACTTTCACTCGAGAATTGTCTCACCTGACTTTTGAAATAATAACGTCTTTGTATCCTTGATGATAGTCAAGGGGCTCGGTATTGTAAGCCGACGGGAATGTTCCAAATATTGGTCGGAAAATGTACTTTTATCGTATTAAAAGCGGATTAAACTAAAAATATACATATCAAAATTAGACTTTAAGCGTTTATTTATCAAAGAGTACAAAACAGGTAAATTACGATTGCATCTCTTTTGGAGGATAGACTGTGAGGATTTCTTCATTATTTCTTCAAATTTCTTCATTAAACATAAAAGAATCTTGATAATCTTTAAGGAACTGAGCCGATCGCCCTTCGTCGACAAACAGGGAATACACCCTTTTTACATCTTCGATTTTTATATCCGTTCCCTTCCTCTTTTTGGCAACAAGATTAGCCACTGTGATCAGTTGAATAGCATATCGAAGACTCGTCTCACTGGCTATTCTTGTAAGAACAAGCAAAGCATCATCTGAAAAGAATAGTGTAATCAATCGAACCAATTAGCAAACATAAGCCCGGGGCTTAGCAGCGAAGGGGACTGTTCAGTATCTTTTAAATACATCTATAAGAAATATTATGAAAACAAATAGTGAAGGGTAAGCAATTAACAGATGCAAAAATGGAGGAAAATAATAGACAAGAATACACCATAGACACCAGGTCATACGTTTCAAGGGAAGGGGAGGGGTGTAAACCTGGAAGTAATGCCCTTCCACCTGAGAATAGTCGGACTCTAAAGAATGCAACTGAGGACATACACAGAGACATGAAGAGAGGGGGAAGAGAGAGAGAGAAGAATGAAAGGCCATAATAAATTCAATCACATTATAAACAGTTTTGCTAATTCACAAAAGTAAGATGGGGGAGGAGCTAGTGAAGATGCAAAAAATCTGTTTTTTTTTATTTCTGGGGAGGGGGTTGTAATTGGCGCCACCTGATTACGAGCTAAAAGTATATGTCATATTTCTCTCCCCCCCCCCTCTGTTCCCAAAGACAACGGTATCCGACCTCTCAATTTCCATATTTTCTTACATTTTGTATTATGGGCATTGATTGGAATTAAAAGCAAGTCTATCGTCAATAATAATTTTTATTACAGATGAAGAGAGAATATTTATTCTTATACCTCATAAAAATACATTATAAATAAAGAAAAAACTAACAAAGCAGAATTAATACAAAGCTGCTAAGTATTTTACTCGACATTTATATATATATATATATATTATATATATATATATATATATATATATATATATATATATATATATATATATATATATAAATGGATTTCACGTGTGTTGGACCTTAAACAAGTAGTCGATGTTTCCACTCATGAAAGTGGAAGCATACTGGACCTCATACTGACAAATCGCGAAGCGTACTATGAACCGCCATTTTCCTTAGGCCCATTTGCAAAATCTGATCACAACATTTTATGCTGGAAGTCGAAGAACAGAAACCGTATACCTAAACCCAAAAAGACTAGAATACTGTACAGACCACTGAGTGAAAGCTACATCCAAGCCTTTGGCCGAGGGATTGCGAACTTCGATTTTGCTGCAATCTGTGCTATAACTGACATCGATGAAAAGGTCGAGACACTATATTCGACTCTGCAACAAAAATACAGCGAATTCTTTCCTGTCAAAATGTGCTTGGTCTGTGAATCAGAAAAGCTTTGGCTAAACTCAGAGCTCAAAATAATGATCAAAAAACGATGCAATCTCCATACCGTAGGTGAAGAATCGGCGGGGAACAAGTTGAGAAAAGTCGTTTCAGCCCTCCGCGTATCTAGGAAAAGGTACATACGGGAAAAAGTAGCTCCACTCCTCAAGTCAGATTCCCACAAGTGGCATGACGCAGTAAAAAGGCTTACTGGAAAACAGAAAGGGACTGAAGTACGAATCAGCAACATAGAAGGGAGTTTAATCAGAGCCTCGGATGTTAACGAGTTTTTTTTTACACAAATTTGCACTCCCTCCCCCACCGTAAGTGACGAACAGATGAGCAATGTCATCAACAGTTGTGGTGTCGATGATATTGTAGAAGTGTCCAAAATATCAGTCTTCCGTGAAATTGAACGACTACGTAACGACTGTGCCACATACCCAGGTGAACTCCCTGTGAAGCTACTAAAAAAGTACTCACCTTTTCTAGCCAAACCCATGGCATCAATCATAAATCAGTGTTTCTCAGAAAAATTGTTCCCAAAATTGTAGAAAGCTGCCTATGTGTGGATTCCGAAAGTAAAGGCACCACAGTACTGCGACCAGCTAAGACCTATATCCATAGCTCCCAATTTGGCTAAAGTGGCCCTATTACAGCAGATTGCACCCTCAATACGCATTTACCAATATGGCCGTATACGAGGCAGTAGCACGGCAATATACTTAGTGATGGTGTACCGTTTCATAGTTGAGTGGATGGACAGCCGGAACAGTTTTATCGATTTACTTTTGGCAGACTACAGGAAAGCATTCTACCTTATAGAGCCCCTCATTACAATGACAAATCTAAAAGAGATGGGAGCTGGAAAAAACTTGCTGCTATTAGTGAGAGATTTTCTGCGAGGGCGACGGCAATCGGTGTATCCGTTATTTGCCGATGATATCCACTCTGAGTGGACCGAACTTACTTGTGGCTGTCCTCAAGGAACGAAACTAGCTGCCCTTGTATTCCTTACAGTCATCAATAAAATCCTTGCAGAATTTGAGGAGCGTTTCAAGTTCGTTGACGACTTGTCTTCGCTTCTAAAATACATAGTAGAAAACGCAATAGCAAAACAGCAGTTCGAACCAAGACTTTTTTCAGACTTCGTTAACCAGTGTAAATCTAATAGTCTGCAACTGAACGAGCAGAAATCGAAAGTTCTACGCTACAACCCGCTCAAACGAGATATTACAATACCAGATGTTCCCTTTCCAACTGTCTGTCCGCGACAATACTAGGCGTGACTTTTACAAGCGATTGCTCATTTAAACTGCACGTAGACAATATCGTGCGCAAAGGACACTACTCAATCTGAAGTCTAACGAGTATGCGAAGACTGGGTTTCTCAGATCGTCAGCTCTTACTGGCTTACACGACATAAATCAGGCCAATCCTTGAATATTGTTGTCCTGTATGGGGTCCCCAAGCACATAACACTGCCTACATGTCAGAGGAACTAGAAGACGTTCAAAAAAGTGCTACTAAAATAACTCTTGGACCCAGGTATGAGAGTTACGAGCATGTCCTTGTGGTTATGAGCTTGCCCACTTTTTTTGCACAAAGACACAACTCGATAGTGAGAATTGAGATATTACTCATGTCAAGCGAGAAGCACTACTCATTTCTTCCTCCGACTGCAAAGACCCCCAAACACACCAGGCATTAGAACAGACTGCGATCGATTAAGTAATGACCGAATAGACTCGCCAATTCTTTTGTACCATATTTTGTTAGTGTATTAAATAAGTGATATTTTTTTTCTTAAATGACTGTAAAAATACCAGAATTTAGCGTTAGGTTTTGTTTGCTACGAAAGCTATTTGATTAAACGAATACGAATAATTATTGTTCACGTTAAATATATTCTCGCTTGTAGTGGTTTCTGTCAACAAGAGACAATATAATAAAATTTCACCCGGTTCGTTATCGATCAGGTATCGTGCAATGACTAGCGAAATTGGAAAATTGGTAACATCTGTCTTTCATCAATATGAATGAGATGAAATTTACTATTTTTAATTCTGACAATACGCGCAACTCAAAATCAACAGACATATCTTGAATTCTCCAAGAGAGAAGAATATTGCTTACTTTATTTACTTGTTCTTTCCTGATTATACAACCAACACATCTTTTATACAGAGCAGAATCAAGTTTACAACATTTTTGTGATTTTTGCCATACTTGGCAACACGGTAACTACCTTCAACAATGTTTTTGAGATGTTTATTTGCTGATTGTATGCACATCGTTAAATTGCCTTTGATTTTTTTTTTTTTTTTTTTATAAAAGCGTTCTGAAGGCTAAGGCTCTTATTTGTATAATTAGCCTGTTTAGTTTGTAAACGTTCAGAAAGCAAGAAAGGTTTCGTACACTCATTGGATAATATTTCTCCACGTATTATACAATATGGTTCAGAGCAGCTCTCTTCTCGTACATATGAAAATCCATAGTTAATGCAATCTTTGCAGGACTTTTTTCTTTCGGTTCTAATGATGACAAGTCATTCTCGAATTTTTTTTTTTCTGCCAATTTTGGGAAGAGCTTGCTAATTGAAAGCCTTTTACATTAGACCCAGCTCCTTTATTTGTTGCTTGCTAACTACTTATCCAGATTTAACCACAATAAAAGAATCTTTTCTTATTGGGTCTGGCGGAAAACTGCATCTACCACTTCAAACAATACGGTCTTTTACATAAACTAAATTGTTAGATTGCAAGCAAGATGTGACTTCTCACACTTGAAACTGCATTTACAACTATTCCCGCTGTACCCCTAGCAGTATTTGCATAAGACATTACACCGCCCCAAAATTCTGTTTAATGAATGGCGCCGTGACCTATTTCTCAGGTTAACTAGCTGTTTTTACTATCACAGTAGTTGCACTAGAAATTTTTTTGCCGATTCGACAATTTTTTTTTAATTCTCCTAAACGATCTTTATCGTAGCACTAGGGGTACGCGTACCCTAGAATGAGGATCGCTACCCAATGAAATCCCGTTTACCAATGAAAATTCTTGTTCCTCAGACTTCAATAATATATAACAACAAATAAATAAGAAAAAAACTTACTAGATAGTTCAGAGTCTTCTTCATCCGATCGTATTTTCAGGATTTGCTTTAAATCTTGCTCTTGGTAAGGGGATGTCTTAATAATAATCATCCTATCCAACAGGTCAATTGGAATACCATGTGGTGATTTGTAATTGGTACCTCGAATACGCGTAATACCCCGATTAGTTGCCATTATTAGAACAGGTGACAGTTCATTTTCAAGTGCTCGATTCAAGAAAGAAAAGCACTCAATGTCAAGCATATGCACTTCATCGATAAACAGTACACCTAAAGAAAAAAGCAAATAAAACAAGCTTTTATCAATGAAAAGCTTAAATACTTCAAGACTTATAAAAATCAAATACGATCTTAGTTATCAATGGAGTGAGGTATCTCCCGTTAATATGTTAAAGTTAAGAGCCCCTAACTTTTTTATATAAAAAAATGTAAGGTTTTCATGAGCGAAGGTTTCTATAATCTATTTAGGAAACGTGTCATTTTAGAGCTCCTTTCCTGTATTAACTTCATTAGATTTCCTAGAGGCGTGTTTATCATGCACCCAAACTCTGAACTTCCAGTTCCAAACTCTGAACCTATAGTTCTAGAATGTTCGTTTACGTGACTAATTCTATTTATAGCCAAGGATAAACAGTCACTGTATAAATCTACAGTCAAGTACGAGAGAGTAGCTGTTTCTACAGTGGCTCTGCCAAAGGGTTCCAACAATTTTTTTTCACATTAGACAGTTGGGTTTTGAACAAATTATTACTATTATTAGAAAAAAAATATTCTTAACTACATATACAACTACATAACTATTTAATTGTTCATTTGATTTTTGGCCAAGAAAATAAAAAGTTTTTCTTTATAAGCATTAAATAATAAATTCTGGTCCACAATTTCGTTTCTGTTGAGCTTAATGATTTGTTTTTCCTGTTCTATTAACATAATAGTTTGGCAGTAGACAAAGATGGCAAGTTAGTTCCATTCTCTTGTTCATTCTAGGATGTGCACCCACCCTATGGACGAATCGGCGCCAAAGTACAAATCTGCCAAAAATGGAAAAATTTTGTCATTCATCCTCCTATTTATAGCTAGTGACAGTAGCCAAACACTGTGTGTTTGAAAAATACATTTTTTACGTTTTATTTTTTTTTTAATTCGTTGCATCTGCAGTGACACCATCTATTCAAAATTGTTTCAAATTGCCTTTTAATTGGAGTGAGATGAAAAGAGTTGCCTGTCATTAAAAGGCTTCTCTACTGTCTCTAAAGGATCTTAAACAACTGTCAGTGGACTGTATAAAAAAGGAACAATAAATCTGTATAAAAAATAGAGAGTATAAATTTTTTCTGTCTTTATTGTGTTTTAGAAAGATTTACATCTTTATATATATATATATATATATATATATATATGCATACATATATATATATATATATAAATATAAATATATATATATATATATATATATATATATATATATATATATATATATATATATATATATATATATATATATATATATATTGAGAGAGAGAGAGAGAGAGTGAAAGAGAGAATGTGTTATACCGTAATAAAGTTGTAATAAATTACATTGAAAAGGACAGATTTTTTTTTTCGACGATTTGAAAGTAAGGAAGATTTATTTTGCATAGAGGAAATTAGAGACAGTATTAAAAGCGTTGAAAAATATTAAGACCTTGGGTGCTGATAGCGTAGTAAATGAGTTTTCGAAATAAGGTGATAACGGAGTTAGAAATTACCAAAGATCACGAATATGATTTTTGAAAAAGCGGAAGTACCTAATGATTTTGGGAAGACTTCAATTAAACTCCTTTATATGAAAGGTGACAAGAGCGACTGTGTTATACGCAGAGGGGTTAGCTTGATTTCTTTAGGAAGCCAAATAGTTAGAATGATGAAACTTACTAGACTAAGAGTTTCAAAAGAGGAACATTATGGTTTTTCAAAGGGCGAGCGAGCACCGACCAGATTTTGACTCTTAGATTAATAACTGAGCAGTGTCTGAATCATCAGACCCCTTTAGTCCTCAATTTTATAGATCATATACAGGTATTCGATTCAGCAAACTGAAAAGGTTTCGATATTTAAAATAAATAAAAAATGACCCTGTTTACTGTAATACTTAAGCCATTCATTTATTGATAATAGTACCTGGAATGATTTCTGCTTTGCCTTCTTCTCTCCACTCAGAGACTTTTGAATTAATTTGCTCACGAACTTCAGGCTTGATTTCACCTGTATCACCTAAAAAGGAAGGAATACACAAACCAAGACATCATCATGTCAAGAATGCCTATAGTACTAGTTTTAGAGGTTATATCGATAAGTTTAGAATGAATGCTTTAAGTAATACCCATTTATAATGAACTATAAAGATCCTTTATGTATCTCTACCTAGGTTGCTAGCTACCACTGCAAACTGGATCCAGATAGTACAGGCTGGAGTTTGTTCTCTATTATACCATTTATAATTAACTGTAGGCTATTGATCCTTTATATCAAATGATTGCAGTTGTAGCTGCAACCATGATACCGCTAAAACGACTAGCCAGGGAAATAAATTTGCAAAAGATATTTTTCTTATATATTCTTTTCGAAAGATAAGACACGCTTATCTTTCGACATGCATATAATTATTTATTTAAATACTTTAAGTCGATAATAACATCGGCTATAGTCATTTCTTAAATATAATTATTTGAAAAAAACTACGTTTTCTAAAGAGTTAAAGAGGCTGAGTTAAAAGGTAGAACCTTAAAACGTACAGGGATTAGGAGGCACAGTTGGGGGGCTACCACCCCCCAAACCCCCCACTTTCGCAGCCTTTAAATATAAAAAAATTTCTTTAAACTGAAAGTAAGGAGCGACATTAAAACTTAAAACGAACCGAAATTATTCCGTATATGAAAGAGGCTGTGCCCTCCTCAACGCCTCGCTCTTTACGCTAAAGTTTGACTTTCTCACAACTCTTTTTTTAAACAATAAAAACTTTAGCCTAAAGAGCGAGGCGTTGAGGAGGGCACAGCCTCTTTCATATACGGAATAATTTCTGTTCGTTTTAAGTTTTAATGTCGCTCCTTACTTTCAGTTTAAAGAAACTTTTTTTATATTTAAAGGCTGCGAAAGTGGGGGGTTTCGGGGGCGGTAGCCCCCCAACTGTGCCTCCTAATCCCTGTACGTTTTAAGGTTCGACCTTTTAACTCAGCCTCTTTAACTCTTTAGAAAACGTAGTTTTTTTCAAATAATTTCTGCACGTTTTTGTACAGTTTATTACTTATTATTGCTTTACTAACTGTTAGCTGATCGTGTCAGGAGTTAAAGTTGGGGGGCTCCCCCCCCCAAAACGCCCCGCTCTTGAATATTCTTGTGTTAAGGCTTTTAATTCCTGAATACTCAAATCACGTCGTACAGGGTGCCTCCTAATCCCTGTACGTTTTAAGGTTCGAACTTGTGAATCAGCCTCTTTAACAGTCCCCCAACTGTGCCTCCTAATCCCTGTACGTTTTAAGGGTCGACCTTGTAACTCAGCCTCTTTAACTCTTTAGAAAACGTAATTTTTTTCAAATAATTTAAAAAAGAAACTGAATTTCTTTTTAAAGTTAAAATTCAGTATGTAAAAAATTTGCTCTGATGGTGAATCGAACCCGAGTTTTCCGCCTGACAGTCTGGAGTATCAACCGCTGGATTATACAGACACAATAGTAATTGTTTTTTAGTAAATTAAAGCTATTTTCGACGCAAGCAAATTCCCAAAAAACTTGATATTTGGTTTTTGGAAAACAGGGAAGGAGTGATCAGATTGAGCTGAAATTTCGAGGATAAGCTCCCAGGCCCCAGGAAAGCTTATCCTCTAAATTTCAGCCCGATCAGACAACGTTAAAGGGGGTTTGTGGTGGGAAAAATTAACATGGGCTAATATAGGAAAACGAGGATTTTCGTAAATGTAAATTCGGGGGATAATTTTTTCGGTCTGAAAATATCAAAAGGCCCTAACAGGCCGAATTCTGCTTCGAATGAGTCCTCATTCAACCGGATTCGTTGCCAACTGTGGCCTGTAGGCGTGGCTAAGAAAAAAAAGAAATGATGATGAATTTTAAGTGGCTATATTTGGTTTTTTGAAAAGAGGGAAGGAGTGATCGGATTGAGCTGAAATTTTGAGGATAAGCTCCCGGCTCCTAGGAAAGCTTAACCTCTAAATTTCAACCGAATCGGACAACGTTAAAGGGGGGCTGTGGTGGGAGGGTCGAAACTTCCGGCCCAGTTTACCCCATGAAGATAAAGTCAGAGGAGGATGAAATTTTGCAAGTTTCTTAGTTTGAGCTTGGGCTACAAAATGCGATTACCGCCGTCTCTCTGCGACCTCTAGGACCTGACATCGCTTAACATTGTGGTGGGTCGCCTCTTTATAGAGGCACAAGTGTGCCTCCTTGATTTCAGACATCTTTACAGCCTTGATACAGATGAAAATTACTCTCCCTTTATAATTAACTGTGCTGATCCTTAAAATTAATATTTCAGCTATCTCTACAATCAAGATACAGATGAAACTTACATAATACATACATAATGAACTATACCGTTCCTTTATGTAATACAATATGCCGTGGTTTGCTCTTTACTAGGTTTCAGCTATATCTGACGAAACTTACATAGTCCCCATTTGTAAAGAACCATATCGATCCTCTATGTATCTTTTAGTTACTATGCTATGGTTTGTTCTTTGCTAGGTTTCAGCTATCTCTACAACCATGATACCAATGAAACTTAAAAAATCCTGATTTCTAATGAACTAGATCGATCCTTTATGTAAAGGACTAAAGTTCGTTCTTTGATGTAATTAAATTAAAAAAAACAAGTTTTTTAAACTGAAAGTAAGAAGCGACATTAAAACTTAAAACGAACAGAAATTATTCCGTATATGAAAGGGGCTGTTCCCTCCTCAACGCCTCGCTCTTTACGCTAGTTTTTTACGTTTTAAAAAATAAGGTTGTGAGACAGAGTCAAACTTTAGCGTAAAGAGCGAGGCGTTGAGGAGGGGACAGCCCCTTTCATATACGGAATAATTTCTGTTCGTTTCAAGTTTTAATGTCGCTCCTTGCTTTCAGTTTAAAAACAGTTCAGTTTAAAAACAGCTTTTATTTTGGCTCACCGTCATTGAATAAGTAAACAAAATTTGCATAAAAATTTTACTTTCCTTTTGCTAAATGGCTGTATCTAAATTTGGTTCTGACGTAATTTACAAATTAACTTATGTAACGAACTTCTATATTTGTATATTTTTCTTCTGGAAAAAAATACAAAGTTGCAGATTTTTGCAGATATGAGTTTGAAACCTATGTACTAGGGTTTTCTGATACGCTGAATCTGACGGTGAGTTTTTAATTAATATTCTTTCACTTGTAAGGGATGTTTCCCCCCTCTTTAAAAAATCGAGTAAATTTTCTGAGGCTTGTAGCCTTTGATGAGTAATACTAAACTTAATAAAATTTATATATTTAGAATCAGCATTATAAGCCCATTCTTTTGATACATTTATTGCCATCAAAATTCCGTTTTTAAAAGTTTCGATTACTATTGAGCCGTATCGCTTGTTTTTTTTATTACGTATATGTTATTACGTATATGAGGGGGCTCTCCCCTCAATACCACGCTCTTTACGTTAAAAGTTAATTTTTTTTTTATTCACAAACCCCTGAATCACAAAAGCCGTTTAATTAGAATAGATAACTTTTTTTAAACCACTAAAAAAAACTGTAGCGCAAAGAGCGAGGTATTGACTGGCGGGAGAACCCTCATATACGTAATAATTTCTGTTCGTTTTAAGTTCTAATGTTGCTTCTTACTTTCAGTTGAAAAAACTTGTTTTTTTTAATTTAATTTCTGATCGTTTTTTAAATAATGCTTGGAAACCCGGCACCCCCTTCATAGAAATGTCCCTTACCCCAAAAAAACATCCTCCACGTAAAGAGTCTCCCAAGTAAACCCCTCCTACAGCCCTCCCCCCCCCACCAGAAAAAAATTCTTCCTGAAAATGTCTGTATACTTCCCAATAGCCAATACAATATGTAAGCAATGGGCAAAGTTCATAACTTACAGCCCTTCTCCTGGGAACTCTGGGGGATTAAATCATCAAAATAGATATATTTATTAGATTTTTCGACTACGCTATACAAAATGGCAATCTAAAAATTTTAAGTGGGTGCTTTTGAGAAAAATATGAGCGTGGGAGGGGGCCTTGTTGCCCTATAATTATTTTGTCACTTAAAAACGGCACTAGAACTTTTAATGTCTGTTCCAATAAGCCTTTTTAAGATATTTTAGGACCACTGGGTCAATACAATTACCCCTGGAAAAAAAAACAAAAAAAAAAATATACACGCATCCGTGATCTTTCTTCTGGCAAAAAATGGAAAATTCCACATTTTTGTAGATAGGAGCTTGAAACCTCTACAGTAGGGTTCTCTGATACACTGAATATGATGGTGTGAATTTCATTAAAGTTCTATAACTTTTAGGGAGTATTTCCCCCTTTTTTCGAAAATTAGCGAAATTTTTTCAAGCGCTTAACTTTTGATAGATACGACTAAACTTGATGAAACTTATATATTTGAAATCAGCATTAAAATTTGATTCTTTTGATGTATCTACTGGTATTAAAATCTATGATGTATCTATTGGTATCCGTTTTTTAGAGTTTCGGTTACCATTGAGCCAGGTCGCTCCTTATTTACAGTTCGTTACCACAAACTTTTTGATCAAAAAATCAAGTAGATAACTAAATCGACTGTATACAATGATTTGTTATTCCAATGATCGTCTTTTAATGTAATCTATGAAATATAAAGTTTAAATACAACTTTACCACGAACTGTTTGATTGCTTCAAAAATCAAATATCTTTGAAAAGACAGCAGTACGAAAAGACATCAAACATACAGTTTTTAATGGAAAAATTTATCCTGTTTTAAAAATAATTTGTTTTAGTTACAAAAGGTTTTTAACCCAATTAATTTCCTTTAAAATGAGCCATTGAACAACTCTCTACGATGTTCCAGTACCAAGCTATCTGTGGAAAAGAAGAAAGAAAAAAAGATGCCGTTTGTGGAGAATATCGTGGCTAAAGTCAATTTGCTTGATTTTCAAGCTAATATATTTTCTTTGTTATTCAAGCCAAAGGATGGTAGGCTTGCTACACAGAAGTTTTGGACAAGGCGGTTCTATTAGTGTACTTCTTGTTTTGATCTGAATCTTTTTTTTAGGAGTTATGGGTTTTTATATTTCTTAACATTGGACGTGATCGTCTCTTACTAGGTTGCTAGCTACCGCTGCAACCCGGATATAATTGCTATATCATTAACTAGTACAGGCTTATTTAGTATAGGAAAGAGTTCGTTCTTTATTATAATTTGCTTTTTTCTTTTCAAGTAACTGTCTCTGTTGTTTGTGTAGTACTGTTTTTTCAACTTGCGTATAGCTTGCTTCGATCTAACCATTATCTAATCAAGAATGAGAGAATTTACATCTTTGTCGTTCTTAAGTAGTAATTATGACGTCACGGCGTAATGATTTTATTGACGTCATGGCGCAATGATATTATTTCATGACGTCTAAAGAAACAACAATATATTTTCGTGTTTTTCTATTCACGTCATAACTCTAATATAAAACTATGATGACATTCATTATTTATCTGGTAGGGTTTCAGACAAGGTAGTTCTAATGATATACTTTTGTTTTGATCTGACTCTATTTTTAGGAGTTTTGGGTTTTTATATTTCTTAGCATTGGACTGATCGTCTCTTACTAGGTTGCTAGCTACTGCTGCAACCCAAATTCACATATATATTTATTTATGAGAGGCAGCCTGGCCGAGTGGTCCAAGGCACTGGTGTTAGCCACCAGTCTCTTTTGAGGCGTGGGTTCAAATGTTACCGCTGGTATGCGATTATGTTTGAAAGACTGCAGTGTGAAAAGGCATCGAAAATGCAGTTTTTGGTGGAAAAATTTATTCTCTTTTAGAAATAATTTATTTTAGTTACTATAGATTTTTAACCCAATTAATTTCCTTTAAAATGAGCTATTGAACAACCCTCTACGATGTTCCAGTGCCAAGCTATCTCTGGATACAAAAGAAAAGAGAAAAAAATATGCCGTTTAGGCAGAATGTTGTAGTAGCTGCCACTTTTCTTGAATTTCAAGCCAATATATTTCCGTTACTGTTCAAGCCAAGGAACAGAAATTTTCCATTACAGGGGTTTCAGATAAGGCGGTTCTATTGGTGTACTTTTTGTTTTGATCTGACTCCTTTTTTAGGAACTATGGGTTTTTATATTTGTTAACATTGGAGGTGATCGTCTCTTACTAGGTTGCTAGCTACCGCTGCAACCCGGATGTGGAATATTTAATGTATCCACCGGTTCAAAATTTTTTTCAACTTTTCAACGAAACTGAAACAGAAGAAAAAGTACCGACGACAATTGTGTCCTTTTAAAATATTACAGTAAAGAACGATCTCTCAACAATAGTAACTGATATACGGTGGCTCCAGGGGTAGCTACAAGTAATAAATAAAAGGATCGATATGGTTCATCGTAAATGCAAAATATGTAAGTTTCATCAGATATAATTTCATGATCAAGATTGATCAATGACGTCATTATCATAGGTATTACCCAGATTGTCTCTTACTATTCCAATTATTTATCTAGTAGGGTTTCAGACAAGGTAGTTCTAATGATGTACTTTTGTTTTGATCTTACTCTATTTTTAGGAGTTTTGGGTTTTTATATTTCTTAGCATGGGACTGATCGTCTCTTACTAGGTTGCTAGCTACTGCTGCAACCCAAATTATAAGAGGCAGCCTGGCCGAGTGGTCCAAGGCACTGGTGTTAGCCACCAGTCTCTTCGGAGGCGTGGTTTCAAATCTTACCGCTGGTATACGATTATGTTTGAAAGACTGCAGTGTGAAAAGACATCAAAAATGCACTTTTTGGTGGAAAAATTTATTCTCTTTTAGAAATAATTTATTTTAGTTACTATAGATTTTTAACCCAAATAATTTCCTTTAAAATGAGCTATTGAACAACCCTCTACGATGTTCCAGTGCCAAGCTATCTGTGGAAAAGAAAAAAGAAAAAAATATCCCGTTTGTTGAGAATAACGTGGTAAAAGTCTATTTTCTTGATTTGCAAGCCAATATATTTTCTTTGTTATTCAAGCCAAAGGGCGGTAAGTTTCCTTTATAGAGGATTCGGACAAGGCGGTTCTAATGGTGTACTTTTTGTTTTGATCCGACTCTTTTTTTTAGGAGTTGGGGGGTTTTATATTTCTTAACATTGGAGGTGATCGTCTCTTACTAGGTTGCTAACTACCGCTGCAACCCGGATAGGAGTTAGGGGGTTTTATATTTCTTAACATTGGACGTGATCGTCTCTTACTAGGTTGCTAGCTACCGCTGCAACCCCGATTATCGAACCTGATTACAAACAGGAAAAAGCCTACGGTTTTTTCTTCTTTGAAATAGTAAGAGACGAACCTCAAACAATCAAGTAGCTAATTAAGTCCAATGTATACAATCGCTTGTTATTTCAATGATCGTTCTTTAATGTATAACAGCAACCCGGATCAATTAACAAGGGTTAAGGGTCGTTCTTTACTATAACTAGGTTGCCACTACCGTAGCAATCACGATTTATTTTTCATTTACTATGGACTAGAGTTCGTTCTTTACTATAATACTGCTGCAACCCAAATTCACATATATATTTATTTATGAGAGGCAGCCTGGCCGAGTGGTCCAAGGCACTGGTGTTAGCCACCAGTCTCTTCGGAGGCGTGGGTTCAAATCTTACCGCTGGTATACGATTATGTTTGAAAGACTGCAGTGTGAAAAGACATCGAAAATGCAGTTTTTGGTGGAAAAATTTATTCTCTTTTAGAAATAATTTATTTTAGTTACTATAGATTTTTAACCCAATTAATTTTCTTTAAAATGAGCTATTGAACAACCCTCAACGATGTTCCAGTGCCAAGCTATCTGTGGAAAAGAAAAAAAAAGAAAAGAGAAAAAAATATCCCGTTTGGGGAGAATAACGTGGTTAAAGTCAATTTTCTTGATTTTCAAGCCAATATATTTCCCTTGCTGTTCAAGCCAAGGGACAGAAAGTTTCCTATACAGGGGTTTCGGACAAGGCGGTTCTAATGGTGTACTTTTTGTTTTGATCTGACTCCTTTGTTAGGAACTATGGGTTTTTATATTTCTTAACATTGGACGTGATCGTCTCTTACTAGGTTGCTAGTTACCGCTGCAACCCGGATTGGGTTCGAATCCCGGTGTAGGAATTATTTTTAAACAAAATTAGATGAAATTAATTAGCTAATTTGACAAGACATAGTAGGTAACTAAGGGCAAGAGTTCGTTCTTTACTATAACAACCAGGATGACGTCAGTTACAACTTGGAATTCGTTTTATGCTATATCATTACAAACAGGGAAAAGCCTACGGCTTTTTCTTCTTTGAAATAGTAAGAGACGAACCGCAAGTAACTACCCCTGGAACCACCATATATCAGTTACTATGCATGAGCGATCGTTCTTTACTCTAAAAACAGTTATAAGGAGGCAAATAACCTGTTGATTCTTACATAGAGGAAGGAAATTCGTTATTGATTATAATAATTGGTTCTAAGAAAACAAGGCGAAGACGTCCAAATCGACCTTAAATTAGAAGTGGTGCCTTTGTCGAATCATCTTTTTTTACTGGACCTTTCATCATCGCTATCATTTTCAATTTGTTTGCTTCGTAACACCTCGGCTTATCTTTCGTCATTATGAAATACATATCATTAAAACTTTTTTACAAGGTTATGGTAGGCATTGGTGACCTTATCTATGTCAAAATCACAAACCCAATCATCATCGCTATCATTTTCAATTTTGACCTGTTTTGATTCTCGCTGTCCAGATTGATTTTCTATATAACTTACTATGCGCCGTGGTTTGTTCTTTACTGGATTTCAGGTATATCCGAAGAAATTTAAATAGTCCTCATTTACCTGCTCGTCTTTTACTAGGTTGCCAATACCGTAGCAATCACGATTTATTTTTCATTTACTATGGACTAGAGTTCGTTCTTTACTATAATACTGCTGCAACCCAAATTCACATATATATTTATTTATGAGAGGCAGCGTGGCCGAGTGGTCCAAGGCACTGGTGTTAGCCACCAGTCTCTTCGGAGGCGTGGGTTCAAATCTTACCGCTGGTATACGATTATGTTTGAAAGACTGCAGTGTTAAAAGACATCAAAAATGTAGTTTTTGGTGGAAAAATTTATTCTGTTTTAGATATAATTTATTTTAGTTACTATAGATTTTTAACCCAATTAATTTCCTTTAAAATGAGCTATTGAACAACCCTCTACGATGTTCCAGTGCCAAGCTATCTCTGGATACAAAAAAAAGAAAAGAGAAAAAAAATATCCCGTTTGGGGAGAATAACGTGGTTAAAGTCAATTTTCTTGATTTTCAAGCCAATATATTTCCCTTGCTGTTCAAGCCAAGGGACAGAAAGTTACCTATACAGGGGTTTCGGACAAGGCGGTTCTAATGGTGTACTTTTTGTTTTGATCTGACTCCTTTGTTAGGAACTATGGGTTTTTATATTTCTTAACATTGAACGTGATCGTCTCTTACTAGGTTGCTAGCTACCGCTGCAACCCGGATATATATATCCTATATGCTATCTCTTTTTTTTGGTAGTACTGTTTTTTTAACTTGCGTGTAGCTTGCTAGATTGAAACCATTATGTAACCATTAGTTGAATGTTTAAGTGACGTATCAAGTATCAAGAACCTAACAAAAAATTAAACTAATTTTTAAATTTTCAGGTATTTTTGTAGTATAAATTAAAAGATTAAAACTATTGTTCAGACACCATAAATATTTTTGCAGTTTATAACTATAGCGATTCTGAAATAAAAACGAAAATAAAACAAAGATTATTTTTTTTAATTTTTACGTCACGTCGCTCATTAAGTCATATATGGTTATTAGTACACAATAGGTTTTAGATATTACGTTATGTCACTTATTACGTCATATATGGTTATTAGTAGATAATCGGTAAAATATTCGTTCTTTATTATAATATCTGTGGAAAATAAAAAAAAAGAAAAGAGAAAAAAATATCCCGTTTGGGGAGAATAACGTGGTTAAAGTCAATTTTCTTGATTTTCAAGCCAATATATTTCCCTTGCTGTTCAAGCCAAGGGACAGAAATTTTCCTATACAGGGGTTTCGGACAAGTCGGTTCTAATGGTGGAATTTTTGTTTTGATCTGACTCCTTTGTTAGGAACTATGGGTTTTTATATTTCTTAATATTGGACGTGATCGTCTCTTACTAGGTTGCTAGCTACCGCTGCAACCCGGATTGGGTTCGAATCCCGGTGTAGGAATTATTTTTAAACAAAATTAGATGAAATTAATTAGCTAATTTGACAAGACATAGTAGGTAACTAAGGGCAAGAGTTCGTTTTTTACTATAATAACCACCAGGATGACGTCAGTTACAACTTAGAATTCGTTTTATGCTATATCATTACAAACAGGAAAAAGCCTACGGCTTTTTCTTCTTTGAAATAGTAAGAGACGAACCACAAGTAACTACCCCTGGAACCACCATATATCAGTTACTATGCATCAGCGATCGTTCTTTACTGTATCTTTTTTCTAGCCTGCTCAATTCTTGCTTCTCTGTAATATTCATCATTATCATACCGTTCCTTGCTCTTTTGTCTAGCCTGCTCAATTGTTGCTTCTCTGTAATCTTCATCATTACCATACCGTTCCTTGATCTTTTGTTTGGCTGTCTCAATTTTTGCATGTCTATAATCTTCATCATTGTGATAACACATCTTGCTGTTTTGTTTGATTACTTCTCGATACGCCTGGTCGGTTGAATACCTTTGCTTTTTTCTTTTCAAGTTACTATCTCTGTTGTTTGTGTAGTACTGTTTTTTCAATTTGCGTGCAGCTTGCTTAATTGAAACCATTATGTAATTATGAATGTGAACATTTACAGTTCTGACGCTTCTTATATAGTAATTATGACGTCACAGCGTAATGATTTTATTGACGTCATAGCGCAATGATATTATTTCATGACGTCTTCAGAAACAACAATATAATTTCGTGTTTTTCTATTCACGTCATAGCTCTAATATAAAACTATGACGACATTCAATATTTATCTAGTATGGTTTTAGACAAGGTAATTCTAATGATGTACTTTTGTTTTGATCTGACTCTATTTTTAGGAGTTTTGTTATATTTCTTAGCATTGGACTGATCGTCTCTTACTAGATTGCTAGCTACTGCTGCAACTCGGATTCACATATATATTATTTATGAGAGGCAACGTGGCCGAGTGGTCCAAGGCACTGGTGTTAGCCACCAGTCTCTTCGGAGGCGTGGGTTCAAATCTTACCGCTGGTATACGAGTATGTTTGAAAGACTGCAGTGTGAAAAGACATCGAAAATGCAGTTTTTGGTGGAAAAATTTATTCTCTTTTAGAAATAATTTATTTTAGTTACAAATGGTTTTTAACCCAATTAATTTCCTTTAAAATGAGCTATTGAACAACCCTCTACGATGTTCCAGGGCCAAGCTATCTCTGGAAACAAAGAAAAAAGAAAAAAATATCCCGTTTAGGAAGAATGTTGTAGTAGCTGCCACTTTTCTTGATTTTCAAGCCAATATATTTCCCTTTCTGTTCAAGCCAAGGGACAGAAAGTTTCCTATACAGGGGTTTCGGACAAGGCGGTTCTAATGGTGTACTTTTTGTTTTGATCTGACTCCTTTTTTAGGAACTATGGGTTTTTATATTTCTTAACATTGGACGTGATCGTCTCTTACTAGGTTGCTAGCTACCGCTGCAACCCGGATGATCTGACTCTTTTTTTAGGAGTTGGGGGGTTTTATATTTCTTTACATTGGAGGTGATCGTCTCTTACTAGTTCGTCGGCTGGGAGGATGATTGTCGTATCTGACTCGAGACGAGTTTCAAGAAAAACGCGATTGAAGTTTGAAACGCGATATCTTTTTTATTTAATGACGAATCCGGGATTTTTTTTTATTTCGACTGTAGTCGCACTCAAGGGCTACAACCTGGTTGAAATTTCGTTCACCTGGAGCAACTGGATATTGAGATATTGCTTGTTGAAAAACAGATACGACAAAACGCTCGCGGAAATTTCTTTTTACGGAAAACCAATACGACAATTTTGCTCTGAAAACTAGCAGCGTAAATGTCTTATCTCTTAGGAACTCAGTTTTGCAAGCTTTAAATTTTAATCAATTTCGAATATAAAAGCATAAGAAAAACTCAGCACTACTTCGGGTACAAAGAAACATCGTTCCAACGAAACTGGACCTACTTTTTTATGTTTTATCGAAAAATGCTTTGTAGTATGCTTGGTCCTCCAGCGGCATGAACTTTAGGAGGCTTTTCACGTCCTTGATCTTTTCCTCAGGCAAGGAAGAGAGCCTAGGGAGTGGGCCTGGCTCAAGTAACTCCTCAATCACAGTAACTTTGGAGACTCCCCTTCCTTTTTTAACTACTGCAGCCTCGGGTGCAATCTTCACCAGTTCATGTGAGGCAGAGCCAAAATTCTCCTTGTAATACACTCTTTTGTGCTCAGTTGAAACAAATCTCAGTTCCTTGACTTTTGTGAAGGGAACTTTCGAATATCCTTTGTATTCTTTGGAGCAGCTCTGAAAATCTAAGAAGTCAGAACTTTTCATTTGGATCACAATGTACGGTTCCTTTTTCCTAGCTTTAATCATAAGTCGAGTGAGGGTCAGAGGTGAATGAATTTCCAATTTAGCAAAGTAATTTTCGATGGCACTATGGACAGCGTCCACTTCTTGGATCGATGAGTGTCCTGGCTCGCAAAACTTCATTGTAATGGACTGAACAGGGGGGAGCTTTTTCAAAGTATCCTGCATTTGGTAGCTCATGATACTGTTCCTATTTTGCGGGACACAGGAGTCAGACCACGTTATAAGCTCTTTGATATTTGGATGCCCTGAAAAGACTTTTGACAATATAGCCGCCACTGCACTTGCAATGTCATTTCCGGTCCGCCCTCCAATCAACTCAGACCAGAGAGCACAATAGATCTCCTTTTTCGTCTGTTTACTTGGATCTGGTTCAGCACTGTCCTTGTAATGCAGCACAGCAGTCAAGTTATAAGTATTGATCTTTCTTTTGTAAAAGAAACAAGATGCGTTCCCTCTTGGCAATGCAAATACATTTTCCAGATCAAAACAGAGGACTGGCTTGGTAAGCAATCTATCCATATCTCTTTCTACTTTGGTTTCTGCTTTTGACCTTTTATGATTTTCAAAAATAGCTCGTTTTTCGTCAGATACCGTAGTTCCATTCCTGCGTGCAACATCAAATTCTTCGCACAAATCACACCGGTCATTTTTTGGTGTGTGGAACGACAAGTTAAATTCCGTATTGAACACTTTCCTGTATACAGTTTCTGAGGCACTCTTGCGGCCCTCATCTTCGCACTTTTCACAATATAAGCTATACATCCGAGCCATGTTCAAGTTAGACTCCAAATATTGTTTGGAAGTCTCAGCCCTTCGATAGTGGGACTCGATCTTTGGAAAGGAGTTAATGTGGTTACGTATGAAGTCCATGTCTTCCTCTGATGTTTTGTTTTTGGCGATCTTCTTCCTTGGAGGCGTGGGCGTTCCGCAGGTATTCTTCTGCTCGTGAGCGTAGTGCACTCTCCTCTCGGTTATGTCGAACGTTGTCAGATAAAAAGATCTGCAAACCTGCCTTTCTTTTCCGTTGATGACAACAAAATACTGGTAGGTGTTTTTCCTCCTTGTCACTTGTTTTTCTTCTTAGGCAGGCACTTTGTGGTTTTCAGATAAAACATTTTCTTCATTTCAGCAGACAATTTCCAGAAATTATCAAAAGCATTCTGTCTTTTTTCGGGTGGGATTTTGTGACATTCGTAGAAGCAATCTTCAGTACACTTTGAAGGCTGCACAGAACGGACTCTGCTATGCGTTTTCTTAGTCTTGGGGTTAACGTAGGCAGTCCCATCATTATTTGCTGTCTTGATCTTAGTTTTTATCCATTCGCTTTCATTCCTCAATCTTTTTCTCGTTGATTTTTTTCCAGGGTCAACGCCTTCTGTGCCATTCCTATTTCCAGCTACAGGCTCTGTAAAAGAATTTGAACCTCTCTCGACATCTTCAAAATAACTAGTTTCATTATTCCGATTAGCTTGTCCATAATCAGTCGAAACATAAACCAAGGGCAACGGGGAATCGGAAAGAACTCTTTCACCTGCATCAGCAAAGCTTGACTCGTCTTTGTAAGAAATGATGCTCGGTTCATTTGCTGATGAGCAGTCAGCAATACTCGGTGCATATTCCGAATCTTCGTCAGAATTCTCAAGGTCTTCGTCAGAGCTGTAAAAGAAAAAAAAAATTATAGTGGTTACTCCAGCGATGGGCTCAGTGAAGAACTGCAGGTCAGGAAAATGAAATTTTCAGTAGACTAAAGATAGGCTTTGTAAGGATAGACTATTATAGGCCTAGTAATAGCAAAACATATTTTTAGCTCTAATATTTATTAAAGGGGAGAAATCAGATAAAGAAAAAAAGGAAATATACCATTAGATTTTCTATTTCCTTGTCTATTCCCCCACAAAGCCAGATACACCTTTAGGCTTAACAAAACAGTTTGATTTTTCTTTAAACTAGCTTTATTTGGTAATACACATCAGCTGCTGATGAAGAACTGGGTATATTATCCAAGCACCCCTGGTGTTTGGATAATCACTAACTTTGGACAAGCAACCGAGCATAATTTGATTCAAATAGAGCCTATATTTCCAAGCAAGCTCTTAGTCTTGCATATGTATAGATTTAGATTACCTTGTTGGGATTAGCTCAATTTGATCTCAGAAACTTTTTTATACTGAAAATTAAGCTTAAAGAAAAGTTAGCAAACCCTAGTAGCCTATTTTTTCTTTACAGCACATGTCTGGGATTGAATCTATTTATGTTTGAGTGGTTTTGTATCCTACAAGGCCTATAGGATCATGTGTTTAAGATTGGGCAGTATTTTCTAGAATTAGCCTAGAATTAGGCTATGCTTAAACTAAATTGTGTATTTGTCATTAGACTCTACTATTAACTATCAATGCATTCAAAACATTCAGCAATCCATATGGCTAAAATATTCAGCCTAATCAAATAGCCTAGGCTAGCCTACTTGTTCAAGAAAATTTGATACTTCCTTTGAGTTCTGCAAATTAGCAAATCGCATTATGAGATGGTGCAGTGGTACAATAATGTGCGTAAATAGACAAGACAATTCTGTTATCTAGGAATAGAACCATATTCCTAATTCAATGCTGTTTCCAAATCAAACTATATATGCACCAAAAATCATAACAAATCAGGTAGCCTATTTGATATACTCTTGGGTAAAGGTGCAGTGTAGCTCCCCCTGTACTATAGGGTGCAGAGACCCTACTCTATACTATACTATAGGGTGCAGAGGCCTAGAAGAAATCGACACTTTACCTGCCAAATTCATCAAAAATTGCTTCAAAATCCCTCGCCAAGTTTTTCCTTGGACGCGCCATTTTCTTCTTCTTCTCTGAAGTGCGTGACGGCAAAACAGCCAGATACGACAATTTTCCAATACGACAATTTCGCTAGCGGATTATCAGCGATAATGTCCGATACGACAAATGGTTTTTGGTCTTTTACTCAGGAACGGTAGCCGATAGAGCAAAACAAAAAGCAGATTCAGATTCTACACAAAATTTTACACTAGATGGCATTCATAACTCAATTTTGGCCGGAGATGCCTAATACGAAAATCATCCTCCCAGCCGACGAGTTGCTAGCTACCGCTGCAACCCGGATATTACAAACAGGAAAAAGCCTACGGCTTTTTCTTAGTTTGAGTAGTAAGAGACGATTTCAGAGAATAAAGCATGTAAGTAAGTCAATTATTGTTTATACTCTAGAAAAGTTTACTGATGATAATACTTCCACTAAAGCTAGAGCTACTACTTTTAATTAATATTTCAGATACTATGAGCAAGCGTTCGTTCTTTATTATAATCAAAAATTGTCAAGTATTGCTCTAGTTTGAATTAAAAATTAGTATTATTGGTTAGACATAATAAATATTTTTGCAGTTTACATAATAACTAAAGAGATTCTGAACTCAAAACTAAAATAAAAAAAAAATGAATATTTCTCATTGGAAATATAGGACAACAATACAGAGATACGTAATTTACGGGTTAAGCCAAAAAAATTTGAACTAAGATGATATAAAATTAATGGTGTATAAAATGGTTTGGCGAGTCAATTGAAGCAAAAGGAAAACCAAACTAATTTTTAAATTTATTGTTTAAATTATTGTTCAGACACCGTAAATATTTTTGCACTTTGCAGCTAAATAAAATTATATTTTTTTAAATTTTCAGGAAATATTCTAGTTTCAGTTGACAAATAAGATTTTTTTTCTTCAAGGAATCGAGCAGTTAACTAAGTTTAATATATACAATGGTATGTTCTTCGAATGATCTCTTTTAATTAGGTTCCTAGCTACCGCTGCAAACCGGAACTATTAAAAAATATTTTATCTTTAATTACAGAAGCAACTCGATGTAGCAAGTTTTACTATTGAGACGAGTCGCTCTTACTATAAAATATATAGTTAGTTATAACGAACAGTTTTCTTTTATATATATATTTGTAACAAAAATTAGTTCTTTAGATTTTAGGTTACTATTGAGACAATAAAAATTTTGTTCTTTAGAGTGTCGGTTACTATTGAGACAAATAGCTATAATTACTATAGATTTCATTACCATGAACTGTTTGATTGCTTCAAAATTCAAATATCTTTGAAAAGACTGTAGTATGAAAATACATCAAAAATGCAATTTTTTTGACAAAATTGATTCTACTTTAAAAAGTATTTTATTTTTAATTACAAAAGTGACTAGATGTTACAATTTCCTTTAAAATGAGCTATTATACAGCTCTCTATGATTTTCCAGTGCCCAGCTAGTTGAGGAGGAAAATCAAGTGGAAAGAAGAAAATATCCCGTTTGTGGAGAATAACTTGGTTAAAGTCAATTTTCTTGATTTTCAAGCCAATATATTTTCTTTGTTATTCAAGCCAAAGAGTGATAAGTTTCCTTAATAGGGGTTTTGGACAAGGTGGTTCTAATGGTGTAATTTTTGTTTTGATCTGACTCTTTTCTTAGGAGTTAGGGGTTTTTATATTTCTTAACATTGAACGTGATCGTCTCTTACTAGGTTGCTAGCTACCGCTGCAACCCGGATAATCAGCCTATATATTTTCCTTGTTTTTCAAGCCAATGGATGGTTCCTATATAGGGGTACTGGACAATGCGGTTCTACTAGTGAACTTTGTTTTTTGATCTGATTCTAGTTTTAGAAGTTATGGAATATTTTATTTTTTACTATTGGGCATGATCGTCTCTTACTAGGTTGCTAGCTACCGCTGCAACGCAGATAAAAAAAAATAATTGGTGAATTGAAACTAGAGTAATTGCTGAAAATTTTAATTAAAATAATTTTTATATCATGGATCGCTAAAGTCATTATGTAAACGGCAAAAATATTTATGGTGTCGGAGCAATAATTTTAATTTTTTAGTTAAAACTAGAAGAATACCTGAAAATTTTTATATTAGTTTTTATTTTTGATAGTGCCTTGATACTTAGCACGTCGTTTTATGGGAATTAATAATTTTTATAGAATGAAATTTAAATTTGATGTAACTCCAGTGTTTTACACTGTTGCAACTTTGGGAGTATTATATTACTTAGAAAGGAAAAAGAATGTGCCAGTTTTGGATGATATTGGTATAATTGCTGAAAAGTGTATTGGGGGTATAAGAGGATTATTGTCCAAAGTAATGGAACATAAGAACAAGGAAAAGGTAGAATATGTACCATAAAATTATAAAAATGATAGAAAATGAGCTATATGAAAAAAAAGACAAGCACCAATATAGTTAAATAATGTTTTAAGAGTAAAACGACCATAAATCACTATTAATAAAACAATGAAGCCCAAAACGGTGTTTGAGGAGGCAATGTTAATTTCCATAGTAAATCGTTAGCCTCAGCCTCTTAGAGAGGTAATTGAAATTAATACATACAAGAAGACCTCGGTTTAAACAAAGATACTGGAAGTATTTTTATAAGCCCCATTTACAATGATTTAATGTAATTGAATTCAATTATCATTCCTCCTCATTTTAAACCAAGATCAATTGAGTTCGTAGGGCTGCCAGGGGTTCAAGGAGACAAAAATAGGGACTTTAAGAACTTTTTCTGGCGGAAAAAGGATCTTTAGGGACCTTCCTGACATCGAAAAAGGGACCACTGACGAAAATCATTTCCAGCTACTCCAAATGTTCCGTCCAAATGCCAAGTTTGGGTTTGCAACAGACCGCAGCAACTTATCCATGTTTCGTAAACCATACTTTGGTAATATGGGTACTTCGTAAATTAGGAAATTATTCACTTGAGCTAATTCTTTAGTATTGTTCGAACCAGGTCTTATACTGGAATTTAAATCCGAGGAAAGTGGAAGTTTCAAGCCAAATATCTTGTGCGTTGTCGGTCCAAAAGTACATACCCCGGTATGTATTCTTCGGTGCATATTCAAACTGCTTGAGTTGTGAGAAGTATTTCTCACATAGATTATATTTAAATGGTCTCGCTTGTCTTTTTCTGCGTTTTCTGCTTCTTCTTCCATGTTATTTTGTGGTATTGTCATTTTCTACTTATATCGTTATTCTTCCTTTTTTAATCGTCCTTTTTTCAAATCTCTTTGAAATCTCATATCAAATATTTGACATAATTCAATATCCGTCGGATAGAGCTTGCAGATATCAGGGTGACATTGCCAAGTAACCTGCTGCCCAATTTTTGGTTTTGAATGTTTACTCAGATTGCTATAGGTGACTTCAGCCATCATAATTTCCTTGTCAGATCTAGTTTTAGAGCATTTTTCAATAGTTGTCTCGTACTTTTCAGGACAGTTTGTTCTACTACACAGAGAATTTTTGGCCAAATATTCAGTAGAACTAAACGAACTGTTTAAAACACAGTTAGAAATGCTTTTTTCTTGAGTCGGTGTTCCAGGAATTTGTTCTAAATCATTAGTCTTACAAACACATTTACTAATAACCCTAACAGGCTCGTTTTCGCCATAATTGAAAAACATTGCTTTTCCTTCGCTGTTGATAGGTATGCTTGTATATATATTTTTATTGCTGCTACATAAACTGCAATTACTCCTTCCAAAATTAATATACGAATTTTCTAAGAAGTACGCCTCCGTATATTCAGTGTGTTGTCGAACATTTTCCATTGCATCTATAAACTGTCCCGCAGTTGCCAATCCATACCTTGGAAGCTTTTCGTTAAACTGACAACATTTCTTTTGGATATTACTATGAAGCTTTGCCAAAGAATTTCTAGCCGAATTTTAATCTGTAATTTTGAATACTTTTCGTGATCCTGGTAAAACATGCGTAAAATGTTTCTCAATTTACGAAGATCAGCCTGCATTTTTGCCATCTTCTTGTATTTCTGAATGTAATTTTTCCCTTTGTCCTTATGCGTTCTTCGGTACAACCTCGCAGAGAATTTAATTTTTTCATTATAGCTTTTGTCACCCCAGTATCTACCCATTATTCTGGTAGCAACTTTTTTCTTATGTTTGTTTCGGTAATCTTCATCATTATCATACCTTGTCAGTTGAATACCTTTGCTTTTTTCTTTCCAAGATGTTGTCTCTGTTTTTTGTATAGTACTGTTTTTTTAAATTACGTATAATAACTCCCCCCATTTGATCAATCGTAGTGCAATGCCGTAGTGCAATGGTAACGAGACGATCCCTAAAACAAAGGATTTGATTTCAAGTCTGTCTACGGCAACGATTCTAATAGAAATGTGGTGTAATTTCTAAGAACACAAAAAGGCTTATTTACGAGGCTTATTGCGGAGTGTTATGAACGTACAACCTGAGGAAATAGCCTTAGATGGGAAAATCTGTTTGCCAATCAACTTTTGCCTCCCTTCGTACACAGTTACGTGGAAGGATCTTTCCATGGAAAAAGTTTTCATGGGGAAGGGACATTGCTATGAAGGGGTCCCGGATTTCCCAGCATTATTTAAAAAAACGATCAGAAATTAAATAAAAAAACTATTTTTTCAACTGAAAGTAAGGAGCAACATCGACATTTAAAACGAACAGAAACTATTATGTATATGATTGGGTTGGCCCCCTAGTTATAACCTCGCTCTTTACGCTAAAGCTTTTTTGTACTTTCATCAGAGGTATTTATTCTAATTAACGGCCTTTATGATTAAGGGGTCATTCTTAAAGAATTGGAACAAAATTTGAACTTTAGCGTAAAGACCGAGGTATTGACTAGGGGGCGAACCTCCTAATATACATAATAAAAATATACCAATATAGAATTTCGTTACGTAAGTTAATTCGTAAGATTTATGTGTAACACAGTTAAGGCATACTCTGGATACGTGATTTTGGAAAACATAAAACTACTATTGTATGGCGGATTAATGGCGTTGTTAAGCACTCGGTGGGATTAAAATTTTATTTTATCTTGAGTATCAAACATTTTGATTTCAACATGTGTTCCAATTTTGTTTTTGGAGAGGGTCTGTCCAGATATTAAGTGTATGAAAAGGCATTGAGCATTATTTTGTTCTATTCTTAGTAAGTATGGTTTCAGCAGGTATCCAGTCCTTAGATTTTGTTCGAAAAAAGAATTATTGATTTCCATGACAGTAGCTTTAGTCTGGAAATTTAGTACCGCCATTTGAACACCACATTTCCAAAAATTGAGAGGCATAAAATTGGATGTTAATATTCTATATGTACCAGATTACAAACAGGAAACGGCCTATGGCTTTTTCTTATTTGGAATAATTAGAAACGATCTTCAGAGAATAAGGCATCAAGCTAAGCCCAATATGTGCCATGATTTGTTCTATACTAGGTTTCAGCCATTTCTACAGCTATGATACCGATGAAACCTACGTAGTCGCCATTTATAATTAACCAGACCCATTCCTTATATAATTTTTTTAGTTTATTAGCGAATTTATTATCATGTTTTATGTGTAACTTGTATTTTAAAAGTCTCTGATGGTACAATATAAGCATACACACTTGTCATGCGGAAGAAAGGGGTTCAATTCCCCGTCGGGGAGAACTTTTAAAATATTGAATTTAAAGAATTTAAAGCAATATCTTTTAAATTTCAAATTTAAAAACAAACTCGTTTAGTTACCTCCTAGCTAAAATAATGAAGAATATATGAATGAACCAAAGGTTTCAGTTCCTTTTGACTTGAGTTCATTCTTTGCTATAATATCTTTATATAAAATATTTAAGTTACTATTGGCTAGAGTTTGTTCTTTATTATAAAATATTCACATAGTTATGTGAGGCAGAATGGCCGAGTGGTTTAAGGCGCTGGTGTTAGCCACCCGTCACTTCGGAGGCACGAGTTCGAATCCCACCGCTGACAGTATTTTCGACCAAAGCAAACAGATTACTTGTTTGAGTCATAAATTATAATCTTATTTTATTTACTATGGGCCGAAGTTCGTTCTTTACTGTAGCCTACACTTTTCTTGATTTTCAAGCCAATATATTTCCCTTGCTGTTCAAGCCAAGGGACTGAAAGTTTCATATACAGGGGTTTCGGACAAGGCGGTTCTAATGGTGTACTTTTTGTTTTGATCTGACTTTTTTTTATAGGAATTATGGGTTTTTGTATTTCTTAACATCGGACGTGATCGTCTCTTACTAGGTTGCTAGCTACCGCTGCAACGCGGATCTTGTCGAAAAATGAGCGTGTATAAATATTGCATTCGCTGATTACGTAACATATGATTATCTTTTAACGTATGTATAAATACTGCATTCACTTATTACGTCATATTTGTTTATAACTTATACAACTATAACGTCATTTATCAAGCTTGTACACGAAAACGTAGTTTTTTTGTCAAAACTGATGTATTTTAAAAACTTATTTTATTTTTAATTACAAAAGGAACTATTTCTAGCAATTTCCTTTAAAATGAGCCATTACAGCTCCATGTTTTTCAAGTGCCAAGCTAACTGAAGAAGGAGAAAACGGAAAGAGAAAAATGCCTTATGTGGAAAATATCATGGTTTAAGCCACTTTTCTTGATTTTCAAACCAATATATTTTCCCTGTTGTTCAAGCCACGTGACGGTAAGTTTGCTATATAGAGGTTTGGACAAGGCGATTCTAATGGTGTACTTCTTGTTTGGATCTAACTCTAATTATAGGAGTTATAGCTTAATTTAATTTTTACTAGGGGGTGTGATCGTCTCTTACTAGGTTGCTAGCTACCGCTGCAACCCGGATGAGAGAAAATGACATCATAGCCCAGATAAGTAACTGCCAGTGCAAACATCATGTCGTTTTTTACATTTATCATATCTTATATGTACCATATATTTCATAAGTCTCTGATAGTACAATGGTAAGCAAACCTGCTTGTGACACGGATGATTGGGGTTTGATTCCACGTTTGGAGGAATTTTTAACACATTGTCTTTGATTACACTGTATTGAATTACACAGTATTTAAGTGGCATATTCCAGTTAGTATAGGCAAGAGTTCGTTCCTTATTATAAACAACTCTCTATGATGTTCCAGCGCCAAGCTATCTGCGGAAAAAAATATGCCGTTTAGGCAGAATGTTGTAGTAGATGCCACTTCTCTTGATTTTCAAGCCAATATATTTCCCTTGCTGTTCAAGCCAAGGGACAGGAAGTTTCCTATACAGGGGTTTCAGTCATGGCGGTTCTAATGGTGTACTTTTTGTTTTGATCTGACTTTTTTTTAGGAGTTATGGGTTTTTATATTTCTTAATATTGGACGTGATCGTCTCTTACTAGGTTCCTAGCTACCGCTGCAACCCGGATTACAAACAGGAAAAAGCCTACGGATTTTTCTTCTTTGAAATAGTAATAGACGAACCTTAAACAATCAAATGGCTAACTAATTCCAATGTATGCAATGGCTTGATATTCTAATGATCGTCTTTTAATGTAAAATTATTATTTATCTAGTAGGGTTTCAGACAAGGTGGTTCTAACGATGTACTTTGTTTTGATCTGAGTCTATTTTTAGGAGTTCTGGGTTTTTATATTTCTTAGCATTGGACTGATCGTCTCTTACTAGGTTGCTAGCTACTGCTGCAGCCCGGATTCACATATATAGTTATGAGAGGCAGCGTGCCCGAGTGGTCCAAGGCACTGGTGTTAACCACCAGTCTCTTCGAAGGCGTGGGTTCAAATCTTACCGCTGGTATACGATTATGATTTATGTACAAAAATCAAATATCTTTGAAAAGACTGCAGTATGAAAAGATATCGAAAATTCAGTTCTCATTCAAAAATTTATTCTCTCTTAGAAATAATTTATTTTTGTAACAAAAGGTTTTTAACCAAGTTAATTTCCTTTAAAATTAGCAATTTAACAACTCCCTATGACATTCCAGTGCCAACCTATCTGTAAAAAAAAAAAAAAAAAAAAAAAACAACAAATATCCCGTTTAGGCAGAATATTGTAGTAGCTGCCACTTTTCTTGATTTTCAAGCCAATATATTTCCCTAGCTGTTAAAGCCAAGGGACATAAAGTTTCCTATATAGGGGTTTCGGATAAGGCGGTTCTAATGGTGTACTTTTTGTTTTGATCTGACTTTTTTTTAACAGCTATGGGTTTTTATATCGACATTGGACGTGATCATCTCTTACTAGGTTGCTAGCTACCGCTGCAATCCGGATCATTGCTATATCATTAACTATTATAGGCTTATTTAGTATAGGAAAGAGTTCGTACTTTATTATTATTTGGCTGTCTCAATTTTTACTTCTCGATACACCTGGACGGTTGAATACCTTTGCTTTTCTTTTTTCTTATATTTGATTCGGTAATCTTCATCATTGTGATAACGCTCTTGATCTTTTGTTTGGCTGTCTCAATTTTCGCATGTCTATAATCTTCATCATTGTGATAACACATCTTGCTGTTTTGTTTTGCTCTCTCAATTTTTACTTCTCGATACGCCTGGTCGGTTGAATACCTTTGCTTTTCTCTTTTCAAGTTACTATCTCTGTTGTCTGTGTAGTACTGTTTTTTTTTAACTTGCGCGCAGCTTGCTTTGATCTAACCATTATGTAATTCACGAATGAGACCATTTACATCTTTGTCGTTCTTAAGTAGTAATTAAGACGTCACGGCGTAATGATTTTATTTCATGACGTCATGGCGCAATGATATTATTTCATGACGTCTTCAGAAACCACAACATAATGTCGTGTTTTTCTATTCACGTCATAGCTCTAATATAAAACTATGACGAAATTCATTATTTATCTAGTAGGGTTTCAGAAAAGGTAGTTCTAATGATGTACTTTTGTTTTGATCTTACTCTATTTTTAGGAGTTTTGGGTTTTTATATTTCTTAGCATTGGACTGATCGTCTCTTACTAGGTTGCTAGCTACTGCTGCAACCCAAATTATGAGATGCAGCCTGGCCGAGTGGTCCAAGGCACTGGTGTTAGCCACCAGTCTCTTCGGAGGCGTGGGTTCAAATCTTACCGCTGGTATAGGATTATGTTTGAAAGACTGCAGTGTGAAAAGACATCAAAAATGCAGTTTTTGGTGGAAAAATTTATTCTCTTTTAGAAATAATTTATTTTAGTTACTATAGATTTTTAACCCAATTAATTTCCTTTAAAATGAGCTATTGAACAACCCTCTACGATGTTCCAGTGCCAAGCTATCTGTGGAAAAGAAAGAAAAAAAATATCCTGTTTAGGCAGAATGTTGTAGTAGCTGTCACTTTTCTTGATTTTCAAGCCAATATATTTCCCTTGCTGTTCAAGCCAAGGGACAGACAGTTTCCTATACAGGGGTTTCAGACAAGGCAGTTCTAATGGTGTACTTTTTGTTTTGATCTGACTCCTTTGCTAGGAACTAAGGGTTTTTATATTTCTTAACATTGGACGTGATCGTCTCTTACTAGGTTGCTAGCTACCGCTGCAACCCGGATAATCTTTACTATAAAATAAGCTTCTTATCATTCTTCACTATATCTCTTACTAGGTTGCTAGCTACCGCTGCAACCCGGAAAGCTGTTCAGATTTACTTAAAATCAAATGTAACCTCGTTTGACGTCATATAATACCACAGACCTCTTGTATAAAATTTAGTATAGGCAAGAGGTCGTTCTTTATTATAAAATTTCCTTTAAAATGAGCCATTGAACAACTCTCTATGATGTTCCAGTGCCAAGCTATCTGTGGAAAAAAAAAAAAAAAAATATCCCGTTTAGGCAGAATGTTGTAGTAGCTGCCACTTTCCTTGATTTTCAAGCCAATATATTTCTCTTGCTGTTCAAGCCAAGGGACAGAAAGTTTCCTATATATGGGTTTCGGACAAGGCGGGTCTAGTGGTGTACTTTTTGTTTTGATGTGACTCTTTTTAGGAGCTATGGGTTTTTATATTTCTTAACATTGGACGTGATCGTCTCTTACAAGGTTGCTAGCTACCGCTGCAACCCGGATTATATTTCTTAGTATGGACTGATCGTCTCTTACTAGGTTGCTAGCTACTGCTGCAACCCGGATTCACATATATAGTTACGAGAGGCAGCGTGGCCGAGTGGTCCAAAGCACTGGTGTTAGCCACCAGTCTCTTCGGAGGCGTGGATTCAAATCTTACCGCTCCGCTGGTTTACGATTATGATTTATGTGCAAAAATTAAATATCTTTGAAAAGACTGCAGTACGAAAACACATCAAAAATGCAGTTTTTCGTCGAAAAATTTATTCTCTTTTAGAAATAATTTATTTTAGTTACAAAATATTTTAACCCATATAATTTCCTTTAAAATGAGCCATTGAATAACTCTCTACGATGTTCCAGTGCCAAGCTATCTGTGAAAAAAAAAAAAAAAATATCACGTTTAGGCAGAATGTTGTAGTAGCTGCAACTTTTCTTGATTTTCAAGCCAATATATTTCCCTTGCTGTTCAAGCCAAGGGAAAGAAAGTTTCCTATGTAGGGGTGTCGGACAAGGCGGCTCTAATGGTGTACTTTTTCTTTTGATCTGACTCTTTTTTTTAGGAGCTATGGGTTTTAATATTTCTTAACATAGGACGTGATCGTCTCTTACTAGGTTGCTAGCTACCGTTGCAACCCGGATTAACAAAATAAAAACGATAACAAACAGGAAAAAGCCTACGGCTTTTTCTTCTCTGAAATAATAAGAGACGAGCCTCAAGTAATGATCGTCATTTAATGTAATCGTGGTAACGAAATAGAAAGAGACGAACCTCAAACAATCAAGTAGATAACTAACTCGAATGTATAAAATGATTTGCTATTCCAATGATAGTCTTTTAATGTAATATAATTACTCATAGATACCAAAATCCTTACTGTATTAAAAACAGGGAAAAGCCTATGGCCTTTTCTTAATTGGAATAGTAGGAGATGACCTGGCTACAACCTATGATCATGAAATCATTGATAAATCATTAACATTAATTATAATCTTATTTTACTTACTATGGGCTGGAAGTTTGTTCTTTACTGTAAGTTGGAATTACTAACCTATACTATGATTAATTGGCGTATAAAATTATAATTCTAATGATGTACTTTTGTTTTGATCTGACTCTATTTTTAGGAGTTCTGGGTTTTTATATTTCTTAGCATTGGACTCATTGTCTCTTACTAGGTTGCTAGCTACCGCTGCAACCCGGATTCACATATATCCAAGGCGCTGGTGTAAGCCACCAGGCTCTTTCGAGGCGTGGGTTCAAATCTTACCGCTGGTATACGATTATGATTTATGTACAAAAATCAAATATCTTTGAAAAGACTGCAGTATGAAAAGACATCAAAAATACAGTTTTTAGTGAAAAAATTTATTCCCTTTAAGAAATAATGTATTTTAGTTACAAAAGATTTTTAACCCAATTAATTTCCTTTAAAATGAGCCATTGAAGAACTCTCTAAGATGTTCCAGTGCCAAGCTATCTGTGGAAAAGAAAAAAAGAAAAAAGAAAAAGAGAAAAAAGAAAAAAATATGCCGTTTAGGCAGAATGTTGTAGTAGCTGCCTCTTTTCTGGATTTTCAAGCCAATATATTTCCCTTGCTGTTCAAGCCAAGGGACAGAAAGTTTCCTATTTAGGGGTTTCGGGCAAGGCGGTTCTAATGGTGTACTTTTTGTTTTGATCTGACTCCTTTTTTAGGAGCTATGGGTTTTTATATTTCTTAACATTGGACGTGATCGTCTCTTACTAGGTTGCTAGCTACCGCTGCAACCTGGATACTAGCTACCGCTGCAACCTGGATTACCAACAGGAAAAAGCCTATAGCTTTTCCTTATTTGGAATAGTAAGAGACGAACTTCAAAGAATCAGGTCGCTAACTAAATCCAAAATAAGCCAGGGTTTATTCTTTCCCAGGCTTGATCCATCTCTACAGCCTTGATAGCGATTAAACTTACATAATTCCCAAGTTTTAATTGGCTAGATGCATTCTTTATATAATTCTGTATTGTATTCTAAACTCTTATTAGGGTGCTAGCTACCGCTACAACCCAGATATAATTAACGAGACTCATCCTTCATATTAGTCTAATGGTGTGCTTTGTAGTTCAATTACTATAGGTTATAGTTTGTTATTTAATGTACTAGTTTCGATTGACAAATCAGATTTGTCTTAAAACCTAAAAAAGCTACTGCATTTTATACAACTATATCTACATGCTTTTTATAATGTTATAAATCCTATTTTGATCTTCGTATGCAAGATGATGTTAACATTTGCACAGTTTTATAGTGTTATACAGTGTTATAGAAAATGCTACCCGGATAACAACTTACGATTATGACGTCATTCTTCAATCTTGTACAGGAAAAATTCAGTTTTTCGTAAAAAATTGATTGTATTAAAAAAAAAAAACTACAAAAGGTTTTAAACCGTCTTAATATCCTTTAAAATGAGCCATTAAATACTCCCTATAAGGTTCCAGTGCCCCCCCCCCCCTATCTGAGTGGAACCGACGGAAAAAAGATGCTGTTTATGCAGATATTGTAATTCAAGCAACTTGTCTTGTTTTTCAAGCAGATAGATTTCCTTGTTATTCAAGTTAAGCGACGGTAAGTTTCCTATACAAAGGGTGTCGAACCAGGCTATTCTAATAATTTACTTCTTGTTTTGATCTGACACTTTTTTAGGAGTTATGGGTTATTGTATTTTTTTTATATTTGAATTGAAAATTAAGTATTTTGCAGTAGGCATCAAGACATGGCTAGTTGTAGAAAAAAGCCAGAACAGATAGTCCTAGTAATTGAGAGGCAAAATGTTTAAATGATACGGGTAAATGGCGGGAGTAAGTATGACACTCTTACGGACAATTTGTTTTGCTATGTTACTAGCTACCGCTGCTGCCCGCATAAAATAAGCACGGCATTTAACTCGGATCCTTCCTCGGATTACGTTAGGATCCTTCTCCTAAATACCTTTCTGCTCAGTCTTGGAAATATATGCTCAGGGGGGATTTTTTTATGTTTGCCTTTTTATAAGTTTGGAGTTGTTAGCAGAATGCAACAAAATCTCAATGAACGAGAACGGCCAGGTTACGAAAGTTTTATATTATCTTACTGATGCTGATGGTTAAAGTTAAAAAGGCATATACAGGTAATTATGTACAGTGGGAGTGGAATGTTATGGTTGCTATAGGTTTTCCAGACTGTTCTTTATTTTTTACATTTTGTGCTTTTTTTGTTGATATTATGACGAATTCTTCAACTTTGTTGAATACCGAAATCCTTAAAACATTTTTCTAAACTAAGGCGAAAAGATAGACATTTTAATTTTGACGTATCTCCGTTCGTGTCCTAAAATTTTATAGAATATTTTAGACAAAATTCTGATATTTTTCTCTGAGCTGTTCCTCTGTTTACTGACTTCCTGGCGTCTTATACCTTTGTCATGATGATAACCCAAAAGCCCCTTTGTTCGCTAGTAGCTTAATCACTTTGTTACTAGAGTTATTTCAGCTTGACCTGTATTTAAAGAATCCATCGAGCGGGTGTAAGTTTGGTAGGCTACTCGCGAGCCCCGCGTGTTCTTCTTGTCACTTTTTCCACCCCACGGGAGGAATACATTCGTGCTTTATTAACAAAGGTATGCTGAGGGCGGCGGAGAGTACCAATGAATCACTGCAGTCCTCTTTGTTTAATCATTATAGCCCGGTCATACTGTTGTTCATCAATTTCATCTTTGCTGACTCAAAAAGACTAACCTTATCATCTGAATATCTGGATAAGAACTTTCTTATAAATATAAAATCTGACGAATGCCGCAATTTTCGCCTATATATACCAGGAGACCCAGCACTCGGCACGCGGCACTTGTATATAACTGTTTCTCTAATTACGCAATGGCAGTCTTCTAGCCACAGATCTCGCTACACTTCATTTTCATGCACCATTGTAATGGGATCATAATTTAAAACCTCAAATTTTCCAATTAAGAGTACTTGAGTAAAATAAAATCACCCAAAAAATGAACCTAAAAATTTAAGTAACCCACAGATCGAGTAAGGCTCAAGCGTTCGTTTTAAAAAGTAGCGAAACAAATGTATCTTATTCAAACATACATTGTAAAAATCTTTCCCACAGAAAATGTAATAGCAATAAATAAATCCGCCTCCGTGTCGCCAAAGTATGCAATAAATATCAGTATGACCAAATCTTACATGACAGGCGACCAACAATGTAATTTAAATCTTAAGAGCTTGAATTTCCAAACTATCAAGAGATGGTGGAATTTATCCTACAAAAAATAGTCACTCGAGATACAAAGTATTTTCGTATAATCTAATTGCATTGTTCTGAAAACTAAGTCTAGAACTATGTATTCCAATGCAACTAATTGTATTGTCCTTTAATAAGTTTCACAGAGATAAATTATAAGTCTTCTGGAAACTATGTTACATGTCGCTAGCAAAAATTACAAAGTAAAACTTTGTTTTGTCGAGAAAAATTCCAAAGTGAAGTCTTAAAGTTATAAATCGTACCAAAATGCAAGTAGCCAATTGGTGTATCTCTGTCCAATAGTAATATAGGACATACTGTCTGAACCAATAGGGCCAAGGTAATATACTTTTTAGCAACGCCTGAACGTAACCTCTGGAGAAATCGGAGAGGATAGATAGTTAGAACTTAGCAATTTTGCGCTAGTCTAGAAGCAGTCTATGAGGAGTCGAGAAAGAGTTTTAGAACGAGTTTACAGTGAGTTTTTGAAAACAATTTTAATGTAAGTGACCTATCTATTGCATTGTATACGCCCCAGTCAATAACATTGCCCTAGTGTCTATGACTGTGAAGTGATATACCTATATTATTGATATTCCTGAAACAGTTTTGTATCGCTAATGTGAGTAGAAAAATAAATACATTACTTTCTTACTTTTATATCTTTATGTTAGTATTTCTCAAGATAGTTTGTCCTTATAGCCCCAACCACTCTCAAGCGAACCAGAAGCCTTTCAATCTGATTTTGAGTCAGCATGGCCGTCAACGTATGCTCCTCATTTGAACCGTTAACTTAATTCCCCATCACAAGAAGTTCCCCCCTCTACTATGGTATGATACTCGCGAATCACCGACTAAAGAATTAATTGAAAACCCCCCCATTAGAATTAATTGAACCCCCCCCCCCCCCCATTAGAATTGGCGCGGCCTGTAGGATACGAACCTACGCTCCCAAAGGGAATCTGATTTCGATTCCCTCAAAATTTTCCAATTAAGAGTACTCAAGTAAAATAAAATCACCCAAAATATGAACCTAAAAATTCACGTAACCTACAGATCGAGTAAGGCTCAAGCGTTCGATTTAAAAAGTAGCGAAACAAATGTATCTTATTCAAACATACATTGTAAAAATCTTTCCCACAGAAAATGTAATAGCAATAAATAAATCCGCCTCCGTGTCGTCAAAGGTTCAAGGTTTAATTTTAAAATATCTGTACAAAATAGACATAAATACAGGGTAAACGCCCGAGACACAAGGTCGAATGACAAAAACCCGGTATATTAATCGGAATAAACCTATTTGGCAACAAAAAAATAAATAAGATTTATTCCATGACTCACCAATAGACGGGCACCCACCCCACAAACCCACCGACACCGGGCAAAGATCCACCGAAAATACCAATAAAAAAAAAACAACGGGCGAATAAGGGTAACTGATGACCGGCATCTCACAGGGCAAAACACCCAACAAAACAATATTATCAAATGTACCCAGATTTTCAATATATTATTAATTCTTAAAATTATTTATAAGGATAGAATGAAGTTGCTTTTTTATATTTGGAAGAGATTTGCTGCAATCAATAAATGGTAGATGAAGACACCATGAACCCGTGATTGAAAATAATGGCGAGAACCGTGATCTCTCTGTGCTTAATTTTAGGTGCTGAATGTTCCATTTATGTCGGGTTTCATAAGAATGTGCATGTTGCACAGGGAAAAAATTATTCGAACGAAAGTACGTAGGTAGTTCCGACCGGTCATATTTTACCTTAAATAAAAAAGAATTAAGGGTGAATATCTGTGAAACAGGCAAAATATTAGTTAGAAGATATAGAGTTTCAGTTTTACTCTTATTAGGATACGAAGACGGTGATGGTAAATAATTCTTTAAAATTAGAAGAGCCCGGTTTTGAAGAATTTGTATCGGTTTCACATGACATCTGAATGTTGCCAAATATATCAGAGGACAATACGTAAGATGGGAATGAGCCAACGCAAAATAAATTAGACGTAGGATTTCATATGGAAAAAAATGCTGAAACCTTCGCATCATACCAACCCCCTGAGCAACTTTAACCCGTAATCTATTACAATGTTCTTTATATGACAGATTTTCATCAATAATAATACCCAGATACCAGAACGAAGTTACCCTTTGAATTTGAATATTTGTAGCATGATCAAATATTGTTGAAATTCCTTGTGCATTCTGCCCAATTCTACTGTAAATGATAAATTTGGTTTTTGATGCATTTAGTGACAAACGATTAGCTTTTAGCCATACAAGAAGTTGTGAAAATACGATTTGCAGCTTCTCATTGAGATCCTCTTCCGAATATCTAGTAAGTGATGATCCGGTATCATCAGCGAAAAGAACATTCAGACCAAGGTTTTCTGTCGCTGATGGAAGGTCATTTATATATATTATAAAAAGCAGTGGTCCCAGGATTGAACCTTGCGGGACACCAATATTTGACAACAGACATGGATCCAAAACTCTGTCGTTGATCATAGCCACTTGGGAGCAACCACTTAGGTAAGATTCGATAAAATCGTGCGCTGGTCCTCGTATTCCACCGTGGTTTAATTTATAAAACAATATTTCATGGCTTAACGAATCAAAGGCCTTCTCAAGGTCCAAAAATATACTCGCCGGGATCCATTTTTTGTCCAGACACTCGTGAATAAATTGTACCATAGTTAATATAGCATCCTGCGTACTATGCTCTTTTCTAAATCCATATTGAGTTTTTGCAAAAATAATCTTTTGAACAGAGAAATTATACATTCGATTATAAAAACATCGCTCCATTACTTTAGAAAAACCCGAAAGAATAGAAATGGGTCTATAATTTGAGCAATTAGTCCGGTCTCCACTTTTATACAACGGTAACACTTTCGCTTTTTTTAAAGAATCTGGAAAAGTTCTCGATCTAAATGACAGATTTATTAAATTACATATAACTTTATTAATGCTAAGTAAAATGTCTTTAACAATATTGGTCGATGACTCATCAATCCCCGGGGAATTTCCATTATTTAAAAGCTTAACAAACTTAGCAAGCTCTTCTTGTGTTACCGGAGTTAAAAACATAGAATTCTCAGAAGAACTTCCTAGGTACGTAGGATAATTACATTGCCCATGGGACATATTAGGTTGCAGCTTATTAGCTATCGACTGCCCGATTGACACGAAATGAAAATTTATGTAATTTGCCATTTCTAGTTCCCTTTCAATTGTATTACCATGGGCATCCCGTATTTTTGATGGTGAAGAAGACGTCCGCGATCGATTTAAACATGAGTTGATTAGTTCCCAAGTTTTCTTTGGGGACTTACATCATTAAAAGAATCGAAATAAAATTTCATTTTAGCATTGCGTATTATTTTTGAAAGTAGGTTTTTATAATTTTTGAAGGTTGTTCTATTTTCTTCACTTTCGAAAGATATTAAAGCTTTATAAAGATTGTTTTTATGTTTTATTGACGTCAAAAGGGCTGGCGATATCCATGGTTGGATGGGTTGATTATATTTCCGTTTTCTTTTTTTACTCTTGGGCACGACTCATCAAGTGCAGCATTAAATCCCTCTAAAAAATAATCCGTCGCAGAGTTTATTTCATCAGCATCAAATACAGGAGACCAATCAGTTAAATTCAGTTTATCCTTTAAACATGCTAGATTTTTTTATTATTAATAATCCGGGTTGCTGTTTCTGGTGATTTTATTTTATGAATCTGGTATCTCACATCAGAAATTAAAAAAAATTATCAGAGAAATTCGTCAGAACAAACTATGAAGACGTGGCTGGTGTTGTTAAGAATATGTTGTCCATTAGAGTTGCACTAGTTGATGCAAAACGCGTTGGAATTGTACAAGAAGGAATTAGTAAGTTTGATGTCATTAATTTAATAAATTTTGTTGTATGGGTATTTTCTTTAAATTCCAGTAGATTTATATTAAAATATCCCATAACCACAACATCCTTATCATCCAAAGATGCTAGTAAAGACTCCAGAGATTGCAAAAAAAGAGGTATTGGGGCCGACGGGGGCTTATACACAACACAAACTTGAATTTTTTTAGTCCCAAGCCGAGATTCAACCGCCAGTATTTCACACACTTTTTCAACATTATATTTTTCCAGTTCTGGCAGTCGCTCAAACTGCGCTCCATCATTCAAAAATAACCCAAGACCACCTTTTTCATGGACTAGTCGATTCTTATCAACGAATTTATAGCCCGGGATTTTCACATTATAATGTGTCTTATCATTAATAAATTTTTCACAAATCCCCAAAATGTCAATTTGATTTGCTGGCAATAAATTTTTTAGTTCATCAATAGAACTCATGAGTCCTTGTACATTCACAAACTCCAGTCGCAATGAATTATCTTCAAGTCTGTTTATGTCCTCAGGAGAAACATACGATGATAGTCTTATTTTAAAAAAAGTGTTGTTTTCTATTTGACCAAATACATTAAAAGTTTCATAAATTAAATATAGGTTAAGGGATTTCCCTTCCAAAGCCACCAGTCTTTCGGCCCCCCCCCCCGCACCCGCAAACTTTAAAGTCAACTATGTAATATTCGAAAGATCCCACCCCGCGCCAGTAAGCCCGCGTGATAAGGGGCCCGTACCACTGCCGAGTCATGAAAACCTACTATTGTTATCATCCTTCGAGAAGACCCAAGTTGAGAAGGTATAAGTAGAACAGAAATAACTGGGGTAGAAATAATCAAAATAAACTTGAACCGAGCTAGCCTAAATAACACATCAAAATAAAAAATCAACATATCTCAAACAAAAAAACGAAACAATTATCAATCTAGAGCGGGATTGATCTAACATCATACACTAGTCGCCTTTAATATTTCTTATGCTTTTGCTCACTGCGCCTCAGAATCCGATTTATACTCTAGCCAGAGTTTAGCCCCTTTTTGTTTCACTCGTGTGAGTTGAGCGGATCCATTCTCACGCATTTCCTTACCCTTAGACAGTAACTCGTTTCTAATAGTTTAATTTGGGTGGCAAGTCCGTGCAAATCCGGAGCCCAGTTCCTTTCAGCTTTGATATTGAACTGAAGATTGATAGAATATCTTTTTCTGCCGACACTGTTACAAAAACTGGAGGGGTGATCGGCTTACGGCTAGACAAGTTTTACTTCTGAGGCACTCGGTAGAACTGTGATATTTGGATTTTATCCCTCATTTCCATTTTTGATGTCAGAAACGTAGACACATTCGTGAGAACTGACTGTTGGTTTTTCTCTTTCGGTAATCCGAAGATGATTAAGTTGAGTTTTCGGTCTTTTACTTCGATTTCCAGCAGTTTCGTTTCGATTGTATCAAACTTTGACTCTTGCTCCTCAAGCTTGCTTTCTAGACTAGAAATCTTCACGTCACGAGACTTCAATTCATTTTTCAAAGTATTAACCTCATCCGAAATTGAGGACAATGTAACAGCAAACTCTTTTTGTTGGTTAATTATGAGATCCAGTTTCTTTCCCAGTATCTTCATTCCATCATCAAACGTTTTCTGGCTGACTGACGACATATTTCTTTAGCTATAAAATCCGCTCTCAGGTGAGATTTATGTTTTCATTTAGAATTTCATTAAATACAGACTTACTGGCAAGTATCCAAGCAGTATCCAAATGACAGAGTCTAAGACCGGTATAACTAGTCAATTAAGTTCACTCGTTGAATAATAGATTGCTATGTCTCTAATTAAAAAATTCTGACGTCACAGCTATAACAATTCACTAATACACAGTAGTGGTCAAACTTGTTAGTTACGCAAGCTAAGCTGTTGAGATTTTAAGCATGTGTTTTATCCGACTGAATTGAAACTTATTTAGCTGTTAACTCTATGAACTCTAATTCAATACTGATGAAGTATGCAATAAATATCAGTGTGACCAAACGTTACATGACAGGCGACCAACAATGTAATTTAAATCTTAAGAGCTTGAATTTCCAAACAATCAAGAGATGGTAGAATTTATCATACAAAAAAATAGTCACTCGAGATTCAAAGTATTTTATTATAACCTAATTGCATTGTTTTGAAAACTAAGTTTAAAACCATGTATTCCAATGCAACTAATTGTATTGTCCTTTAACAAGTTTCACAGAGATAAATTATAAGTCTTCTGGAAACTATGTTACATGTCGCTAGCAAAAAATTACAAAGTTAAACTTTGCTTTGTCAAGAAAAATTCCAAAGTGAAGTCTTAAAGTAATAAAGCGTACCAAAATTCAAGTAGCCAATTGGTGTATCCCTGTCCAATAGTAATACAGAACTTACTGTCTGAACCAATAGGGCCAATGTAATATACTTATTAGCAACGCCTGAACATAACCTCTGGAGAAATCGGAGGGTATAGTTACTTAGAACTTAGCAATTTGGCGCGAGTCTAGAACCAGTCTTTAGCCAGTCTATGAGGAGTCTAGAAAGAGTTTTAGAACGAGTTTACAGTGAGTCTTTGAGAACAGTTTTAATGTAAGTGACCTATCGATTGCATTGTATACGCCCCAGTCAGTAACTTTGCCCTAGTGTCTATGACTGTGAAGTGTTATACCTATATTATTGATATTCCTGAAACAGTTTTGTACCGCTAATGTGAGTAGAAAAATAAATACATTACTTTCTTAATTTTATCTCTTTATGTTAGTATTTCTCAAGATAATTAGTCCTTGTGGCTCCAACCGCTCTCAAGCGAACCTGAATCCTTTCAATCTGATTTCAATTCTGAACCTGAATCCCATTAGAATTAATTGAAAACCCCCCCATTAGACCATTACCTCAGACATTTCCCCATACCTTTTGCTTTAGCTGTTTGGATTCATTCAAAATCATGAATAATTTTGCATGACATCATAGATACCAAAAAAATTCCCCAGCTTTAATCCATGCTTTATAATGTTGACTTAATTACGTTGTTATATAATTCAGTAACAACCAGGAATGTTCCTAAGCCCATATCCTCTGACATATTCATCGTTTTATTCTTTTTTTTATTCATAGGGTGGCAAATCAGCAATTCATCTTGTGTAATTTTGCATCTGTCATAGATACTAAAAATCAATTTCTTTTTCCTATTTATCCTTCACAGACTCACACACGCTGAACTAACACGTTCCTTCATTCCATGTAATTTTGCTTTGTCTTTTAACTGCAAATTTCGTTGTGCAACATTTTCGTTTACAATTGAATATGATTTTGCTTTTTCTTGGTCCATGCCTTTTTATTTAGCTGTTAAGAGTCATTTGTCATCTTTTGTAATTTTTCATGCGTCATAGATACTAAAAAATACAACCACTGCTGGGGGAAAAGAATGATGTAATTTATGCTTTTGAAATGTGCTCATTGATATGACGTCACTAATATGAATTCCCCCCCCCCAAATTTAAGGCTCTAAACGAATTTTCTCAAACTCGTCATTTATCTAAATTGTTTTTTCAGGCCAGGAAATCTCACGGTGCCAGTTGAAAACAAAGGTTTTTGAAAAAAAATACATTTATAAATAAATAAATACATACACAATCATTTCTTGTCTAAAGAGAGTATAAACATATATATAGCTAGAACTTCAGCCCTTACATTCTACCAAGTTTGGTTCATATACAATTTCTTCTTCGGTTAGATGTCCAGACAACAAAAATTAGAGATCCCCCTCCCTCCAGAGAGGTTAAATTGAATCCTGACACGCAAAAGGCAAAACTAGAGCACTAGTCTCTTACTTTTAGTAAGTTTGGTTGAAACTTGACAACGCTCCTGGAGGACAAGCCAATGACAAGATTCTGTTTCCTTATCTGTGAGCTGGATTGCAGCCAAACTTGTTTCAATCTAGTTCTTCATCCAAGCTTAACATACCTACACAATTTCACAATTTGGGATTTAAGAAATACACTTTTCCAGTCATTTCTTGGAAGTCTAGAAGAGATGTAAAGTTCCAATTTCGATTTTTTGAAGAGACTATTCCATGTTTTACAAAAGTCTGACATCAAATTATCCCAAATTAGCTAACTTTTGGAGCTAGGGCAGTTTCATTTTCTTACATATTTATACTCTGTAGCGAAAAAAAACCATTTCAGATTTTAGAAAAATTATAAACAATTCTACAAACTCCAGAGGAAATCGTCTCCACTGTGTCATGATCCCCATACCTGAATAAAGTTACAAAATTTAAAAGTCCAATGCTGAGCTACAGACTGCTTATCATGTGAAAAAATCCCTGACACAATAACTTCTAAAGAAATGGAAATTTAGTATATTTAACAAAATGAAGAGTTTCTATTTTGACAGACCCAAAATGCAGCTTATATCCTTTAATGTCAATTAAATGGATAGGAAAAAAACTTACCAGAAAACAGTGCCAAAAACCCTTGAGTTCGACTATTTATGACATCAATTTCATGAAGACTAACAGTATGAACTACTTCCTTCCTTTTTTGAAGCTCTCCTTCAGGACACTGAACAAACCTGGTCTGTGGCCCTGTTGCATCATAGTCTCTAGCACGGGTAAAAGATCGACCAATCCTTGTTATTTTTCCGGTAGCTTTGTCTATGCTGATGACATCACCTGCTTGAACCTTTTCCTTTAATAGAGACTCGATCATTTTATGGCCAAGATCATATATGGTTTCCATTTCGGTAGTTTTCATTGTTATTTTGCCAACTTTTGTACCAGAGCCTGTAGCTGGTCGATCTATTTGGATCTCAACCACTTCTCCCTCAATAATTTCAGTTTCTTCTTTTATCCTCACACCAATGGACCTCCTGCAAAGTAAAACATGTTCAAGTCAATGGATGTAACACAGCATTTTGCATAAAACCTGGAGTCAAATAAAAGGAGAAAAATGTTAAAAATCAAGTGTTCAGTCAAGAGGCTCTATAGTAATATTTTTTGTTTCTCTACTTGCATTGGCACACAGAGGTTCACCTGTGACACCCGGGTAAGATTGATTTCCTGTGTTTACACACAGGAGAGTGAATGGGGACCTCTCTATGGGTTATTATTAAGAATCATTTTCTCCCAAAGATTGACATCCTATAGCCTAGCTTGTTATTTATAGCACTTATTCATATTTTGACCACCCCCTCTCCACCATAGGAAAGTTTTCTGTCACATTTACAGGCACATATTGCTTAGCACACTTTAAATAAATAAATAAATCAATCATTATTAGAGAATTGGATAAATTTCCTCATGAATTTTAAATTTCACCTTAGGAAGGGGGGGGGAGGATGGAAAGAAGTCCTATTTAAGGGCCTGTAGAAGGGTTTACCTTAAGATTTTATTAAAGTTACAAAAAGAGTCTCAGAATAAAAAAAAACATCTAACCCAAGGAAGTTAAATTTTTTGTTTATGATAATTATCAGCTTTTGCCATAGAGATAATTTCTTAAGCCGGAATGATTGTTGGACATCCGGTGTTTAAGCCGAATCACATTTTTAAGCTCATCTGGAGCTAGAAATTTTCAGGCATCAGTTCTTCACTTAACCAACAATTTGACCAACAACATTACCACATAATCATCAGGGTTGTTTAAATTTAAATTCCCAGCCAAAAGATGAAAAATGAAATAAAATTAATCAACGTCTGGATCATAACATTTGGAAACAAAAACAACACAAAAGAAATACGAAACTAAAAAAAAGTGAAATGGGTTATCTTCGACTTACTTAACCACCATATCCCTATTAAGTCTCAAGGACTTAAAAAAGAAAACAATCTCAAGAATTAACAGAAACAGTGGTGGAGTAAGGCTCAGCAAAATTTGTTGAATTCATTGAAGAGGCCTAGATTCGATCTTATTCTTCCTTAAAACAAAACAAATTACTGCAGTTGCAGCCATTTCAAAGATGAAGCCATATTACCTTTTTTTTCAGTTTAGCATTTGTTATTGTTACTTATTACAAATGATTATTTTCTACACACTCAGTGACTTTGTTTCTTGGTTTGAAGAGGCCTAGATTCGGTCTTATTCTTCCTTAGAACAAAACAAATTGCTGCAGTTGCAGCCATTTCAAAGATGAAGCCATATTACCTTTTTTTTCAGTTTAACATTTGTTATTGTTACTTATTACAAATGATTATTTTCTACACACTCAGTGACTTTGTTTCTTGGTTTGAAGAGGCCTAGATTCGATCTTATTCTTCCTTAAAACAAAACAAATTGCTGCAGTTGCAGCCATTTCAAAGATGAAGCCATATTACCTTTTTTTTCAGTTTAGCATTTTTTATTGTTACTTATTACAAATGATTATTTTCTACACACTCAGTGACTTTGTTTCTTGGTTTGAAGAGGCCTAGATTCGATCTTATTCTTCCTTGAAACAAAACAAATTGCTGCAGTTGCAGCCATTTCAAAGATGAAGCTATATTACCTTTTTTTTCAGTTTAGCATTTGTTATTGTTACTTATTACAAATGATTATTTTCTACACACTCAGTGACTTTGTTTCTTGGTTTGAAGAGGCCTAGATTCGATCTTATTCTTCTTTAAAACAAAACAAATTGCTGCAGTTGCAGCCATTTCAAAGATGAAGCCATATTAACTTTTTTTTAAGTTTAGCATTTGTTATTGTTACTTATTACAAATGATTATTTTCTACACACTCAGTGACTTTGTTTCTTGGTTTGAAGAGGCCTAGATTCGATCTTATTCTTCCTTAAAACAAAACAAATTGCTGCAGTTGCAGCCATTTCAAAGATGAAGCCATATTTCCTTTTTTTTCAATTTAGCATTTGTTATTGTTACTTATTACAAATCATTATTTTCTACACACTCAGTGACTTTGTTTCTTGGTTTGAAGAGGCCTAGATTCGATCTTATTCTTCCTTAAAACAAAACAAATTGCTGCAGTTGCAGCCATTTCAAAGATGAAGCCATATTAACTTTTTTTTAAGTTTAGCATTTGTTATTGTTAATTATTACAAATTATTATTTTCTACACACTCAGTGACTTTGTTTCTTGGTTTGAAGAGGCCTAGATTCGATCTTATTCTTCCTTAAAACAAAACAAATTGCTGCAGTTGCAGCCATTTCAAAGATGAAGCCATATTAACTTTTTTTGAGTTTAGCATTTGTTATTGTTACTTATTACAAATGATTATTTTCTACACACTCAGTGACTTTGTTTCTTGGTTTGCAGAGGCCTAGATTCGATCTTATTCTTCCTTAAAACAAAACAAATTACTGCAGTTGCAGCCATTTCAAAGATGAAGCCATATTACCTTTTTTTTCAGTTTAGCATTTGTTATTGTTACTTATTACAAATGATTATTTTCTACACACTCAGTGACTTTGTTTCTTGGTTTGAAGAGGGCTAGATTCGATCTTATTCTTCCTTAAAACAAAACAAATTGCTGCAGTTGCAGCCATTTCAAAGATGAAGCCATATTACCTTTTTTTTCAATTTAGAATTTGTTTTTGTTACTTATTACAAATGATTATTTTCTACACACTCAGTGACTTTGTTTCTTGGTTTGTAGAGGCCTAGATTCGATCTTATTCTTCCTTAAAACAAAACAAATTGCTGCATTTGCAGCCATTTCAAAGGTGAAGCCATATTACCTTTTTTTCAGTTTAGCATTTGTTTTTGTTACTTATTACAAATGATTATTTTCTACACACTCAGTGACTTTGTTTCTTGGTTTGCAGAGGCCTAGATTCGTTCTTATTCTTCTTTAAAACAAAACAAATTACTGCAGTTGCAGCCATTTCAAAGATGAAGCCATATTACCTTTTTTTCAGTTTAGTATTTGTTTTTGTTACTTATTACAAATGATTATTTTCTACACACTCAGTGACTTTGTTTCTTGGTTTGAAGAGGCCTAGATTCGATCTTATTCTTCCTTAAAACAAAACAAATTGCTGCAGTTGTAGCCATTTCAAAGGTGAAGCCATATTACCTTTTTTTTCAGTTTAGCATTTGTTATTGTTACTTATTACAAATGATTATTTTCTACACACTCAGTGACTTTGTTTCTTGGTTTGAAGAGGCCTAGATTCGTTCTTATTCTTCCTTAAAACAAAACAAATTGCTGCAGTTGCAGCCATTTCAAAGATGAAGCCATATTACCTTTTTTTTCAGTTTAGTATTTGTTATTGTTATTTATTACAAATGATTATTTTCTAGACACTCAGTGACTTTGTTTCTTGGTTTGAAGAGGCCTAGATTCGATCTTATTCTTCCTTAAAACAAAACAAATTGCTGCAGTCGCAGCCATTTCAAAGATGAAGCCATATTACCTTTTTTTCAGTTTAGCATTTGTTTTTGTTACTTATTACAAATGATTATTTTCTACACACTCAGTGACTTTGTTTCTTGGTTTGAAGAGGCCTAGATTCGATCTTATTCTTCCTTAAAACAAAACAAATTGCTGCAGTTGCAGCCATTTCAAAGATGAAGCCATATTACCTTTTTTTTTCAGTTTAGCATTTGTTATTGTTACTTATTACAAATGATTATTTTCTACACACTCAGTGACTTTGTTTCTTGGCTTGAAGAGGCCTAGATTCGATCTTATTCTTCCTTAAAACAAAACAGATTGCTGCAGTTGCAGCCATTTCAAAGATGAAGCCATATTACCTTTTTTTTCTGTTTAGCATTTGTTATTGTTACTTATTACAAATGATTATTTTCTAAACACTCAGTGACTTTGTTTCTTGGTTTGAAGAGGCCTAGATTCGATCTTATTCTTCCTTAAAACAAAACAAATTGCTGCAGTTGCAGCCATTTCAAAGATGAAGCCATATTACCTTTTTTTCAGTTTAGCATTTGTTATTGTTACTTATTACAAATGATTATTTTCTACACACTCAGTGACTTTGTTTCTTGGTTTGAAGAGGCCTAGATTCGATCTTATTCTTCCTTAAAACAAAACAAATTGCTGCAGTTGCAGCCATTTCAAAGTTGAAGCCATATTACCTTTTTTTCAGTTTAGCATTTGTTATTGTTACTTATTACAAATGATTATTTTCTACACACTCAGTGACTTTGTTTCTTGGTTTGAAGAGGCCTAGATTCGATCTTATTCTTCTTTAAAACAAAACAAATTGCTGCAGTTGCAGCCATTTCAAAGATGAAGCCATATTACCTTTTTTTTCAGTTTAGCATTTGTTATTGTTACTTATTACAAATGATTATTTTCTACACACTCAGTGACTTTGTTTCTTGGTTTGAAGAGGCCTAGATTCGATCTTATTCTTCCTTAAAACAAAACAAATTGCTGCAGTTGCAGCCATTTCCAAGATGAAGCCATATTACCTTTTTTTTCAGTTTAGCATTTGTTATTGTTACTTATTACAAATGATTATTTTCTACACACTCAGTGACTTTGTTTCTTGGTTTGAAGAGGCCTAGATTCGTTCTTATTCTTCTTTAAAACAAAACAAATTGCTGCAGTTGCAGCCATTTCAAAGGTGAAGCCATATTACCTTTTTTTTCAGTTTAGCATTTGTTTTTGTTACTTATTACAAATGATTATTTTCTACACACTCAGTGACTTTGTTTCTTGGTTTGAAGAGGGCTAGATTCGTTCTTATTCTTCCTTAAAACAAAACAAATTACTGCAGTTGCAGCCATTTCAAAGATGAAGCCATATTACCTTTTTTTTCAGTTTAGCATTTGTTATTGTTACTTATTACAAATGATTATTTTCTACACACTCAGTGACTTTTGTTTCTTGGTTTGTGTTCTGGCATAGAATCAGTGTTTACAAGTCTCTAATGTTTTTATATATTTGTACACGTTTTTATCTAATTCCCCCCTCCCCTGTTAAAAAAGGCTTACATACATGCCTGGCTCTAACCCAAGCCTCCCGAGGAAGAAAGCTTCTAATAAATAATAATCGATTTTTTTTAAGAATAAACTGATAGATCCTTCTAAAATACTAATCTAAAATACCAGTCACTAGATATGGAATACTTTTTGACTTTACACAAGGAAGCCTCACAGTATGAAAAATAAATTGAAGTAAGGTACCTGTCTTTGTAGGCCTGTGCTTGAAATAGCAAGCCTTAATTTTACACTTCCCGACTTTAAAGGACTAGTCAGTAGGAACATCTAGGAAATTAAAAGAAATTCCACTTAGTAGCACCTAGTGTTGTAAAATGACCGTAAAATAAAAAGTCAGTAAGTAAAATTGGTAAAATAAGGTACACTCTAGGAAATAAAGAGTAAAATTGGTGTTTTAGAGTTGCCCTGTAGCTACAAGACCAGTTGAGCATTTCTTTCTATGCATCACTTACAGCTTTTAATGACATTTTTTAATGATTCCGATTTCCTGGGCTTAAAAAGGGAATAAATCATATTAGTCATTTTTTCTGCATTTAAACTAAGAAATGTCACCCTAACAGCCTTGCATATTTAAATAACCATACTCAGCCACATTCCACATATCATATACGTGTTATTTTTCATTTATTCACGAAAGTACCGAATACAATAAAAAAAGAGGTTTGTAACACTTTGATGACTTTAATTAACTAAGCACTGGATCATGAGACTGAAACATTCAGTCACTTGCACAGTCATTAAAACTGTCTTCAACAGGATCTACTGGCAAATCTAGCTCATCTCCTATGGTTTTAGATTCTGATTCAGGTGACCATGCCTGTTCTGAATCCCCCCCCCCCTCCTCTCCCTTAGAGCTAATTCTGTTTTATCTGAAGATTCTTGCAAAACAACTGCTGAAACACAATGGCCGTTAAACTAGAATAAGAATTTTTTTTAGACAATGTAGTCACTAACAACTCATTCGGTAGCAATTTGTTGAAAAGCAGGATAAATCTTAGAAAATGGCATTGGAACTTTCGATTTCCAATTGACTGAGCCCCCTCCAAAGCTTATTCTACCACCCCCTCACATGAAGTGTCTCTGGGAAAAAATAAATGAACAAATATTAATACATTGAACCCTTATGGGTTGTTACCTTTACTATAGGTAATGCAATACAATTGCCCCTGACTTAAACAGGAGAGAAGAAATTTCAATTTCCCTTCTAATGAAAGTCCTGGAATTATCCAAGGGTAAAATAGGAGGAAATTTTCCGCGGGGGGGGGGGATATTCCGTGGGGGTATTTTTCGGGGGCATTGGGTAAAAGCCGGATCGCGGGGAAAAGACGACATGAATACAAGATTTCTCTGAGATGTGAAATTTAAAATAAAAATGAGGATATTGATCCTGCTTTGGCCCTCCCCATTGTTGAAAATCCAGATCATACAGTTCTTTTTGATGAAGCAACTTTAATATTTGAAGCAAATGGCTTCCCACATTCTTTTAGGAGGCAAATGAAATTAAAAAAAAAATCTATCAAAAGAGACCTTGCTTTAAACAGAGGTATTCCTATAAATCCAATTTACAATAACTTAAAATTTAAAAGACTTAAATAAAATTTTTCTTCAGTTTAAATTAAGATCATCTGTCCACACTTTTAATGAAAATTAGGTCAGTAGACAAGCTAAGTCAATCTACAAGCAGAGAATTTTTGCCCAATCTAATTGGTGAATAGTCTTTCATTTATTCTGGCTTTTTTTTTTTTTGTTTGATTCAGTCTTCTTCTGCTCAGTTAGAGTTAATTCAAAAGATTAGTTTTGCTTCTTTTTTTTAGTACTGAAGACGACTGAGCAGAAATCCCTGACAAAATATCTGCCTCTATCATTTTTGCTTCTTTTTTGTCTGCTGGGTGACATTACCCTCATTTTTCTCCCCTATTTTTTATTTGTTAGGTTTGTCATATGTCAATCCTGCTTCTAGCCCTTTCTGTCTTTAACAGTTCACAGAACTAATCCAATTTTATTTCAGCAAATATTTCACCATTTTTAAATTATAATTACCTATACCATAACACTTTATTGTTCTGATAACAAGAGACCTAAGTCAGACAGGCCGTCTTTTAAACCAGGAAACACAGCTATACACAAACCGAAGTCATATTCAATCTTTTTTCTGACAGCCTCTTCGTGCTTTTGTGTTCTAAAAATTTCAAGGCGTCGTAAAATATGTATGATACCGGTAAAATACGTAAAATACCAGTTTTACAGGGGTCCGTAAAATTATGGTAAAATACATAAAATACCCAATTTTACCATGACCAATTTTACCAGTTACAACACTAGTAGCACCTACTGAGTAATATCTACCTAGTTAGAAGTAGCTGGGGATCAGCCATGAATCATACAGAAAATATTTATGATTATCTAGCTCTAGGACTAGAAAACATCATGTTATGAACTATTTCTAAACTGTTTTATCTTTGAGGGGCAAGTTGTCCCACACTTTCTCTCATTCAATTTATATTTAGAAATCACTTAATTTGTACCAGGTATGGCAAACGTTCCAAAGCTGCCAGTGGCAGAATTTGATAGAATTCCAAAAGCTGTGGACAGCACAACTTGTGTTTTGACAGCTTTTCTTTCAGTAAAAAGTATTTTCATATGTAAAAATGGTATTTCGAGACAAAATCTGCCAACAAATTTGAAAACTGCCAAGTAGCATTGCTACTTTGCTACCCAACGTTTTGCACGGTGGCCTTATATTTTGCATCAGTTAAAAGTGTTGAACACAATCACCGAAAAAATTAAATATATATATATATATAATATAAATAACTTACTACCTTTTTCACCACAAGAAGATAGCAAGTTTGCAGAAAAAAGGCAGCTGACCCAAAACAAACTTTTACTTCCTGAAAAGCAATTAACATTTGAGGGTGTTTTTTGTAGTTAGTTTTGAAACACTAAGTTCTGAAACAGCAGATGATTGACCATCAACTGTTGCATCAGAATATACATTGCTTAGGTATTGTGGCTAATATAGTCTTGTAACTGTTATACACATAATAAAAATAAAATAAAAGTTAAGTATTATTGGAATTGGGAACAATGTTGGAATCAAGATATTTGGAATCTAAAAATGTTGGCATCACTCCAGGGCAACTAACTATTTTATGCAAAATATTTATTATTATAGACAGTGTATAAAATCTTGACAATTCTTTGGAAATAAAAATACAATAAGTGAATATACACAGGGGTGCAGCTAAGAGAGGGTGGGAGGGACTCCCCCCTAAAGTTCCGAGGTGTCAGCACTCAGTGACAACACCTTAGAACTTTGGGCATCTTTGGTGTCTTAATTTAGCTTATATGTCTGCATTTGTTGGCACACTGGACAAATTTGCTGACAGATTCTTTGGGTTACCCCTCCAAACTCAAAATCCTAGCTTCACACCTGGGTATAGATTAAACACTGTCCTAGAGCTTAGAGGCACATATTTTCTACAGCCAAATTTTATAGTAACATACTCTTCCATTCGTATACGATTTTCTATGAATCTTGCATATAATAAATAAAAACACAATGCAAAAAAAAAAACTACTTTTACCTAAAAGCTTGAGTTAGAGCTTCTGTTTTGCTCATTTCCAAACTATAAATTTCTGAACCTGACATAGATGTAAATGGAGTATCATGACCCAGAGCTTGGGCCATTCCCATTGCTATGGCGGTTTTCCCTGTTCCTGGCTGACCAGCAATCAAAACAGCTCTTCCTGCAATTTTGCCTTCTTTTACCATTTCAAGAACAAGTCCAGCAGCTTTTCTGGCAGGTAACTGACCAACCATACCCTGAAAAATACAGCCCATGCACTTTTACTTGTTTGAATGAAAACTTACAATTTTATAGATTAATTATTACTAAAAATAAGTGGTAAAAAAGACTAAGTGTATCTTTCTATGCAGTGCAATCTATTTTTTTTTTGTTTTAGCTTTGAACAGAAAGCTATTGAATTTAGTCTTTTTTTAAGCACAAGGATTCTAGAAATGGAATGGATATAAAAACAGATGACCTAGAAAAAGAATCTAATTGTTTAAAATTTCTGTTTTGATACTATTTCTGAGGAAAGTTCAACCACAAAAGAAAATCTGTATGTCTTGAGTGCATATCCTTAATAGTGTGCAGAGGTCTAATAGTGACTAGAGCAAGAATTGTAAATGAGACCATACCAGGAAAAAGGGGAGGAGAAACTTAGTCTCTTTTTCTTCTTATGCAGGGAGGTACTTGAATGACAATGGAGGCCCTTTCACCTCTCCGGAATGGTCTGCAGAGCACCTGGTTGCTGATATGAGCTTTTCAAGGTTAAGTAGACCATCTCCTCCTTTAGGATGTTGATTATATCTTTAAAAATGATTGATTCAGTTTAGGAAGGGAAGAAGGATTAAAAACACCCAGGAGTTTCTTGAATTTTTGCAACCTGCCAATATTGTTTTAAGTATCAAAATAATCCCAAAACACATTAGAATCGAAGATGCAGAATGCAGGATTTGTTGTAAGGGGGTTATGGGGGGGAGGGTGAACCCTCTGCATTTTGTTAAGTCATACCAGTTGTGGAATTTGACCTCAACCGGGTCTTGGGCACTTAATCCAATAAGAGACAGCCAAAACATATTTTCTTTCTTGTGGAAAAATTCTCTTATTTTCAGATGTGGATCTAATTAAAGGCAAGCCCATCCATTCAAATTAATTCAAGTTTAAAGAACTAGATTGTCACTAACTTACCTAAAACCTGTCATAATTGTGTTGCATGAGCAACACATTGGTCTTATACATTTTTTTTTTTTTTTTATCATGCTGTTGATTTACTATAGTTTTAGAAAATGACAAGGGTCTCACATCTATGGTCTTCACAGGAATCATGGACCTCATGTCAGATTAGACACTACATTTTGGAAAGCAGAATATAATTCTTGCTTGGTCCAAAAACGATGGATTTTCCTTGTCCTTGAGGCAAAGCTTACACTGTGAAGCAGAAGTTGAGTTTTATAGCAGTGTGGAATTCTTGCTTGGTCCAAAAACGATGGTTTTTCCTTGTCCTTGAGGCAGAGCCTACAGTGTAAAGCTGAAGTTGAATTTTGTAGTCTATGTATATCAGAAAAAAACATCAGAAGTTGTTCTGGCAAGCTTTTGTTTCTCTGAGTTATGATTCTGCTCTCAAGGGGAGAGCTCTTTTCAAACTGGCAGCAATTTTAAATTAAAGCTGACCAAAATTTCAAAGTCCTTAAGATGTATGGAAATACTTGGTCCCTTTCACCAAAACTAGAACAATAAATAGAAAACTTTGGAGATCCAAAAGAAGAGCAATGGTTGCCAAAATCATGCCTGGGGGATCAATTCCCCTGGACATATGAAATGCCCACCCTGGTGAAAAAAAAGATCCATTGAGAAACATTATGAGGTTGGAGAAAGAAGTTCTTTTGCTAGTACCAGTTCTGAGGATTAAGTACTGCTTGCTATTGATGTATGGCAAGTTGTGGGCAACTACCTCCTCTCTTTCTGAGGACTAGTGTTGCCAGCCAAAGCTGGCCTGAAATTGGCAGTTGGGTTTCTCAAGACAGGGAAAATTGACGGTGGACACCATGACACCACCAAGAAAGGCTCTCCCACAGAGGGGTGAAAAGGAGATAAGAGAGCCCCATCTCAAAATGCTATTCCGAGGGGGTGCAAATAGCTCAATGGATGTTGGATATTACCTGGTTTGGTTTGAGGGGAGGGGTGGAGGTAGATGGCCTTTATAGCCTGACCCTTGAATCATTTTTGTGAGTCTGCCTATTACTAAACAATAACCCTCAGAGATGACAGAAGTAATTATCATCAGGAAAGGGAAACACTAGGGTGGAAACTTTGACAATATCAAGAAAATATCTCCTATAAAGGGGGAGGAGAAGATATTGGCAAGCCCTATCTCAAAATGCCATGTCTTATGGGTGCCAATAGCTGTTGGTGGTATACAAGTTGTTTTTTTAGGGGATGCATGTGTGTGGAGGTAGTGGGCCTTTGTGGCCTGAACCTTGACTTGGTTTCGTGTGGTCACCTATAATAATAGTCATTGAAGAGATGATTACAGCATCATATTTTTATTCAATCTTTGCTTCATCAAAAAGCCCCATTTTGAAAATTTCAAGGGATTGATAACTTTGTTACACATAAGAAAAATTGGATGTTGCATAAAACCTAGCTAAGTCCTGATTCTATCCAACAAACTATTGCAGGCACAAAGTGGGCCATTAGCCCCTAATTTTCTTACCAGATTTTTAGTAGAAAGGTAGACATGTTGCATAGTTTCAAGCAGAAAGAAATAAGCATTATCAACCTGTATTATTGGGGACAAAAGTTGCTCTGTAGCAGCTCTTGACCCTCCCCCCAGCCATTCTGCAACCTTTTTGTGGAAAGTAGGCATGTTACTTGTTTTGACCAGAATCACACATGTATTTTCAACTTGTACTACTGGAAAACCAAACATAGTCAGCAGACCCATTAGCCCCTTCTACTTCCAAAATTTCATCATAAACAAAATCAACAGAAATATCATCAGATCTACCAAAATCTATGTGGATGATAGAAAACTCTATACAAAACACATACTTAACAAAACTTAACAAGGCTCCCAAAAAATCACTAGCTGAATCAAACAACAGAGAAGATTAAGATCTTAAGGATTGAGGGATGAATGAAGTGAAATCTGGAAAAGCTAAAACAAAACTGAATAAAGGAAAGGGAGCTGGATAAAAGTTACAAGAATCTCTGAATCTAGACTGCTCATCTTACAACACATTTGAAAAATTGCCAGAAAAACTGTGATGATTCCAGTGATCCTAGCTGGTATGAAGGCCAGAATAGTGAACATGAGGGTGATGGCAATTCTACTTGTAATAAGGACTGAAGTCTCCCAGTCCAACTCTTGTTACTTCTTATGCTGTCTTCTACGAGAAAAATTTCTTCATTAGGTGAGCAGAAGATTTTCAAGATGAGGGGAGGGTGAGGTTCAATTTTTTGGAATGTGAGTAATGCTGACTTCAATTACAACTGACCCAAGAAAGAGGATGTCAGTGTAATTGAAAAAAGATATGTTTTCACTGGATCACCTGTTTGAAAAGGACATGGCCCCTTTCAAATTGCAGGGCACTGTGAAGTTATTAAGTCATACAAAAAGCTTGCAAAGAATAAAAGTTCTTGCCTCCAGTTTTCTTAGATTTTTCTGCAAGTGCTGTTTTTACTGACATGATCTTAGTTTAATTTTCTACAATATTTCTTGATTTTTCAATATAAGTGACCCTTTCTTATGTTGAGTCTAAGAGAAAAAATGTGTGAACAAGTGGTCGTTCAAACCTACCCAAACGTGGCTAACTATGATCAGATTAGGAGCTTAGATGAACAGTACATAAAATAAAATAGTATTGTTCGAAGTTGGATGAAGTGTGGGTAACTTTGAATACAATTAAAAAAAAAAAAAAAAAAAATAAAAAAAAAAAAAAAAATATGGCCGCTTGGGAAATGATTGAAACAATCTAAAACACCAAACATCTTCAGCAGTCAGAAATACATGATGAAGTGTTTCTTTAGGTTGGTATCTGACTATAAACAAAATTTATTACAAAATAAAGGGAAAAAGGTGCTTTTAGTTGAAAAAAAGGTCTAGGTTTTGACAGCTTTATTTCAGAAATGCTATTTAACCAACAGAAAATATTTGCCTAAGAACAAGTTGTATATTTTTCAACTTAAGTTACCATTGGCTTACAAAATACAAAATTCTTGTGTATTTGAAAAACATAGAAAACAAAATTTTAAACCAGAAACAAAATAATTCAAATAATCATCTGAATTTTGACAGATCTGACTAGACCAAATTTTAAGCCAATACTGTAGTGTTTTTCCATTTGGCATTTTATGGGATCTTGGAATGGAAAATGCAAGATGATCATTTCTTAATAAAGCTGAGGAAAATGTGGACTACAATTGGTTGATGTTTTGAATTTTGTTTCACATCCAGCAAAATTGATATCATTTTTGAGTGGTTGCATGCTCTTTTTAACAAGTCTTGCAAAAGCCCTTAAAGGGGTCCCAAAAGTATTTTGTATGCATAATGAAAGAGCATAAAAAAAAAGCATCAAATGATGTTTTCACTTCCATCATAGCTAAATTATATGGCCTACTGCAAAGTTACCATGAAATTTACCCTCCCCATCCCCCTAATGTGCAAATATATACACTGAATTGGAATATACCCTGAATTGTTGATGGCAATGTTTTGAATTGCAAAATTCAGCATTATTTTTGTTGATGGCACTCAAAAAACTTGAAATGGTAGAAAAATGGTTTATATTTGAGTTACCTAATAAATAAGGTTTGAATTGATATAAATAAATATTTTTGGAATATACTAGCCAACTCTTGAACAACCTATTTATAAACTAGTGATTTGTTTTTAACCACTTTTTGTTAGCTTAACTAGTGTTGATAACTTCTTTGTATGATTACAAAAATGGAATACATTTAGGGCCCCTTTAAGGGCTCAAGATGCAATTAGCCCCAGAAGCAATTATTCAATTATGAAAGAGTGGAAAAAAGGCATCAAATGACATTTTCACTTTCATCTTTGCTAAATTATAAGGCCCACTGCAAATTTACCAATATTTTAATATATGTATTATATATAATACACTTAAATGGAAATAAACAATTGACCATGCCAGGTCATAAAAAGACATGTTAAGAAAACAATTCTTACTTCATAATATACAAAATTGTCCTGGTTAACATATTTTCCAGGGGAAGCACCTTTATCCTCAGTATTTTCACTGTTGCACAATTGTTTTCAACAAAATTGTGAAAAATAAACAAATTTCACTGCATTTATCCATTTTCAAATAGTCTATATATAAAAATTAAACACCATTACTGCAATCTACCAAAAAGATACAAATAGGCAAAAATTCATAAATTTAGGTAAGTTAGGTTAGATTAGCTAGATGGCTCTTGGGTGTTTGTTTTATAAACAATTTTCAAAACTTAAAGAATAGACATAAAAATGAAAAATGTTATTGAAAAACTGGAAAAGGTGAGGATAAAGGTCCTCCCCCTAGAAAATATGTTAACTAGGATAATTTTGCATATTATGAAGTAAGAATTGTTTTTTTAACATGTATCCTTATGACCTGGCAATGTCAGAGGCTACATTTATACCCTTAAATGTCATACAAGACATTATAGACTACTTTCCTAGTTTCATATAAAGAAAACGGCAAATATCTACCAAATCATATTATTGAGTTAGGAATAAAGCGAACACACCATTTGATGCCTTTTTTTTATGCTGATTACAAATATAATAGGCATTTCTATTAGAAATGAATTTCAGCCCCCCCCCCCCCCTATATATACCTAACCTAACCGGTAAATATCTACCAAATCATATATTGAGTTAGGAATAAAGTGAATACACCATTTGATGCCTTTTTTTATGCTGATTAGAAATATAATAAGCATTTATATCAGAAATTAATTTCAGCCCCCCCCCCTATATATACCTAACCCTTAATTGGCATATATCGGGGGGGGGGGACTGAAATTCATTTCAAATAGAAATGCTTATAATATTTGTAATCAGCATAAAAAAAGGCATCAAATGGTGTATTCACTTTAGTCCTGACTCAATAATATGATCTGGTAGATATTTACCAAGAAAACAATAAAATGTGGGTAAATATTTACCAAATCATATTATTGAGTTATGACTTAAGTGAATATACAACTTGATGCCCTTTTTTTATGCTCTTTGCAAATATAATAATCATTTTGGTTGGAAATGAAGGTAAAATTCTACTTTAGCTACTTTTGACTATCTTGGAAAGGGGTTAGGTTAAGAAAATGAAACTTTCAGGGATGGGTATAAGGCTAAAGTATGTCCTGGGAAGGTATTTTGAAGTACTTATCTCCTCTCCTTCTCCCTCTAGAGGATCCTGAAATTTGCCTACATGACAAGTCTATATGACCTATTGAAATTTTGACAAAACAACATTTTACCTTAATTTTCAGTTATAAGATTCTTTTTCTCTGGCTTTAGTTAATAAATTGGTAAAATTCTACTTTAGCTACTTTTGACTATCTTGGAAAGGGGTTGGGTTAAGAAAATGAAACTTTCAGGGATGGGTATAAGGCTAAAGTATGTCCCAGGAAGATATTTTGAAGTACCCACCTCTACTTCTTCTCCCTCTAGAGGGTCCTGACCTTTAAAAATATGTGAGTTATAGAAGTGAAACCTTGCAAAATAGATTTTCTACTCAAATGAAGCACAACAAAATTTTTTTAGCTTCACAACTTTGCTCAATCCCAATTTATAAGGTTTTAAAGATATGCAAATACATTTCCTAAGTTTTGAAAATAAACTATTTATATGGCTTAAAATTCTGCTCAAATAACTGAAATTCCATTTTCAGAGCTAAAGCCAGAGAAAAAGAAACTGATAACTGAAAATTAATGTAAAATGTTGTTTTGTAAAAATTTTAATAGGTATAGACCTGTCATGTAAGCAAATTTCAGGACCCTCTAGAGGGAGAAGGAGTGGAAGTAGATACTTCAAAATATCTTCCCAGGACATACTTTAGCATGTAGACCCATCTCTGAAAGTTTCATTTTCCTAACCTAACCCTTTTCCATGATAGCCAAAAGTAGCAAAAGTAGAATTTTACCCAAGGTTTCACTTTTATAACACAGATTTTTAAAGGTCATCAAAGGTCAGGACCCTCTAGAGGGAGAAGGAGTGGAGGTAGGTATTTCAAAATACCTTCCAAGGACATACTTTAGCCTTTAGACCTGAAAGTTTCATTTTCCTAACCAAACTCCTTTCCAAGATAGCCAAAAGTAGCTAAAGTAGAATTTTACCACCTAACCCCGAATTGGCATATATAGGGGGGGGGGGCTGAAATTCATTTACAATATAAATGATTATTATATTAGTAATCAGCATAAAAAAAGGCATCGAATGGTGTATTCACTTTTGTCCTAACTCAATAATATGATTTCATAGAACTTTACCATATTCACTTTGGTTGTAACTCAAAAATATGATTTGGTAAATATTTACCAAAATGTATTACAGATGACTTTTTGCCCTACCATAATGATAGCATTGCCACTTTTTCAAAGAGCATGGGAAGGGAGGGTGTCTGTTTTGGAGAGAACTGAAAACAAATTTGGATCTGAAAATGCTTGGAATTGAAAATAAATAGTATCAGCCTCAAGGGTAAGGTTCAGAGACTCTTCCCCCCCTTGGACAGCTCTGTCAGCTGGTGAATGAGGCTAGCCTATCTAATGGTGCAGAAACCCACCTGTGAGGTCTGTCTTGGTTGCATAGAATCATCTAGACCAAGACCTCTAATATGTGAATGAGCTCCAATTCTTTCAATCCTTGTGAGATCTTTCATCTCACCGGGTTTCATTGAAACATTCATTCTGTTCAACTATTCAATTTAGATAAATTAGACACACACAAATATAAAAACGTGGAACCTTTTCTTTCTTCTATTTAACAGCAGGCGGGCTTTTCAGTGTAACTATTTAGCCCTTTTCCTTTTGCTTCACTCTGTGGGCTACAGAGCTACTGGCTTGATTGCCTCATATTTATTAGATATATTCAGATATCTTTCAGCAGATCTTTCGACTCTAGGAGTTCAAATATAAGATGATAGATGTCGATTTCTATGCTCTGTGTGCAGGTATAGTTGGCTAGGCTCTTGGCTGATAGTGGGATTTTGTGGTGTTTGACGTATTTTAACAGTTTACAAAGCAAGGTATGTTGTGCAGACGTCAGCATATTACATTCAAATAGGCAATGGTCAATTGTTTCATTATTCATATTACAATGCCTGCAAAGAGGGGACAGGGGAATTGAACCACTTGAATTAGAAAGCTTATATGAGAATGCAAGGAAATTTAGTCCATTTGTTCCAGAACGAATTCTATGATAAATTTTAGAAAGATACTTATTGGGAAAGGGGGAAAGGATAGGATTAATCTTATTAAAATTAATATCTGATAGCCTCCATCGGTAAATATCTCTAATTGGGATTGGTCTCCCACTTGGCTGGTCAATATTTATAGCATTTTTTGCTATTTCATCAACCTGATGATTACCACTTATGCCAGAGTGGCTAGGAATGTACTGAAAGTAAGTTTTTATGCCACTTGAAGTAAGATTATCAATAATACTGAGACAATGATAAGTGTCAATGTCCAACTTATATTGAGGAGCTGAGGCCAGCAACTCAAGGCTTGATAAAGAGTCGGAATAGATGATAATATTATTTAAATTAGCAATCATAGGTTGGTTTTGCTTAAGGTGTTCTAATGCCATCATTATGGCATTGAACTCAGCAGACATTATAGATAAATTATTAAATAACCTCTCTCCCATTGCAATTGTCAGGTGAGGAAGGAAAACACCACTTACAACCTTCTCATTCATTTTTTACCCATCAACAAATATTTGGAATTGATTTTTATGAGTAATTGTATTAAGTTCTGGAATTTTTTTCTGGACAAAAGCAATGGGGGTTAAATCTTTATTCCATTTTGAAAATTCAGTATTTATTATGGGAAATGACCAAGTCCATGGAGGGGATTGGGGGAAAGTAGGCGCAATAGACTTTGCTGGTACAGGGAACTTCTTTTGAATATTGGCATACTCATCTGCAATACCTCTATACATGGCTGGATTTCTTAACCAATTATGTAATGTGTGTGAGCTAATTGATTTTATTTTTGTAAGATGTTTTATCAAGAGAAAGCTACGTCTCTCCCTTATTGTTGTTAATCCACTCTCCATAAGCAGAAACTTCGTGCTTGTGGGTTTCCTAAGACCGAATATGAGACGTATTATATCATTTTCTGTTGTTTCAATTCTTTGCATCTGGGTCTTTGCACAATCACCATAGACAATGAGCCCATAGTCAATATGGGGTCTTATATGTGATTTATAAAACTGGAGTAAGGTTTTCTCCTTACAACCCCAGGGTGTGGAAAGAAGTCTTTTTAGTATATTTGCTTTTTTATAACATTTTTTTATTGTGTTTGAAATGTGGAGGTGGAAATTAAGTTTTTGGTCAAGCATGAGACCTAGGTAATTAATATTATTATCTTCTGGAATAGTTATTTTATTTAGAGTTAGTTTTGCAATAACATGGTTTCACTTCCGGTGAAATTGGATTATTTTTGACTTGGTGGGTGTAATGGGTAAATTTGAATGTTGAGAGAATTTTTCAAACTGGAAAAGTTACTTTTGCAGATTTGACTTTGCTATCTGAAAGGTGTTGCCAGATGACCATAGCACCAGATCATCAGCATATTGTAGATTCGTGTGGGGTAGGTTCATGTCCCAGAGATATAGGGCAAAAAGGAGGCAACTGAGGACTGCTCCCTGAGGTAGGCCTTTGGATATTGTCTTTTGGGGTGAAGAGGCTTAACGAACACAAACAATGAAACTTCGCACTTATATGAAGGATTTAATAAAGGATACTAGCTTAGGAGGTACTCCAATGTTTGCAAGTTTATTTAAAAGGATTTGGTGGTTCACATTGTCATATGCTCCTTCAAAATCTAGGAAAGCTGCCACTAGGACATTATTTTTTGAGAAAGATTCATTTATTGCATTTGTTAGCAAAATGAAAGCATCTGTTGAGGAGTGGTATTTCCTGATTCCAGCTTGAGTGTGTGGGATCATATTATTTTTCTCAACAAACCAGAGGAGTCTGTGATAAATCATTTTCTCCATTATTTTCCCCATCACAGGTGTAATCATTATGGGCCTATAAGACTTAGGGTTATCTTTTGGTTTATTTTTCTTTAGGATTGGTAGGAGCGACGAACATTTCCATATATTGGGGAACCTAGAAGCTGCCCAAGCGTGATTATAACAATTTAGCAGTTCTTGTTTGTATGAAGGTGTGAGATTCTTTATCCATGTAGGGTGTATATTGTCATAGCTACTGCTAGTTTTGGACCTAATATAATGTATTGCATTATTCAATTCCTGGATTGAAAATGGATTAGTTATGTACTCGGATCCTGGGCGTGGTTGGTAACTAGGGTTCATAGGAATTGTGGACAGTTTGCTTTGATTATTTGATGTTAGCTTATTAACAAAAAGAGTTGCAAATAGGTTAGCCTTTTCATTATCATTGTCATAATGGGTATTATTATGTATAAGCTCATACAGGAGTGGGTTGGGAGAAGTCTTTTCCCACATATGTGGCTTATGACTTTATGTATAATTGGCTCATTTGTTTCTCTGGAGAGATTATTTGCAAAATTATTCCAGTATTTATATTTATCATCTATTATAGTCCTTTTTAGGTTAGATTCAGCTTGTAAATTTTTTAAATATGTAGTAGGTGATTGTTTTTTTTATTAATTCTGTCCTAGCTTCCTTTTTTATCCTCCATTTATTTAGGCACTCATTTGTATACCATGCTTTAGGAATTTGTTTAGGGAATGTTTTCTTAGGTGTTGTCCTGGGGATAGCATGATTAGCTGTATTTATTTGTAAAGATGTCAACGCTTCAGCATGTGTGTCAACTGTTGTGTTAGAAATGCATGAACTCTGGGTGAAACTTGTAATTTCATCATTTAGCTTATTTTGGAAAATAGACCAATTTGCTTTAGTGTTGATATATTTGGATGTATGAGATAAAGTTTCAGCAGGTTCATTTACGGAGCAAACTATAGCAAAGTGGTCTGTACATAGACTATCAATTTTATTTATGTAAATTTTGTTCAAAAAATTTAAAGACACAATTTGTAGGTCAATTCTGGAGAAATTGCCACTTTTGGGGTTGAAATAAGTATTCAGGTTTGGAGGGGTAGCAACAACTAATTCATTATTATTTGAAGTCATATGCTCAATAAATTTACCAGCTTTATTTGCTGGTTTATTCCCCCACAAAAGGCTGTGGGCATTGAAATCACCACAAATAATGATATTCTTTAATATATTAGAATTATTTATATAATTAAAGAAATCCTTGACATCTGTAGTTTGGCCATTAGGGTTATAAAAGCTTATTATGTAGGTTTTTAAATTATTCAGCCAAACACTTATACCAATTACATCAACATCATTTTCAAAATCTGGAAAATTGATGCCACAAAATTTTATATTATTATTAACTAATAAAGCTACACCACCTCCTTTTCTCTCTGAAGATCTATCCTTTCTCAGGATAGTATATCCCAGATACTTAATTTGTTGATTTTGTTTTAAATGAGTTTACTGTATGCAATCAATATTAATTTAATTATTATTCATAAATTATATTAGTTCATTTAGCTTATTTTCTGTGAGTGATCTTACATTCCATTGGAGTATTGATAAATGTTGTGTTGTTGATTTATTCTTCATATAACTGTGTATCAATGTTCAGCTTTGTTAAGAGTAAAGCAAGATCTTTTTTTGCTTGAATGAACATATCATCTGGGATGTAGATTTTTGCCAATTCTGCAATAATTTTTGTTTTCTGTAGTTGATGTATGTTCATGGCCTGAACTGCATTGCAGTTTAGAATGAATAAGCATATATTTGGGGATTGCATTTTTGGTTGTGCATCCTGTTTGTTGGTTAAGGGATTGATTCCTGGTAGTGATTCTGGTTTGTTTCTTCTTGGGAGGGAGGGCCAGGCTGGCCTCATCTCACTGGAAAAGGAGGCTTGTTGGCTTGGTGATTCCTTATGATAGGGATTTGAGCTAGGGGGCTTAGAAGATGGTGTTCTATATGGGGTGCTTGATGCATTGGCGGCATTTGACTTGGGGGTTTTGGTTGGTTTCATTACAGGCTTTATTTGGTATTGTTGGGCAGCATTTGCTTCCATTGCTGCAAAGGGGTATGGGATGGCCTTCTCTGTTGATATTTGGAGTGTTAGAGCTCTTTTCTTGTATGCAGGGCATAATGATTTATTTGTAAATTCATGTGGGCCTTTGCAATTGATGCATTTAGGCTGAGTGTTGTTGCAAGTTGTCAGCTCTTTAGGATGGAAAGATTTACAATTACTACACTCTTGGAGAATTTCATTGCATTTGTTTGTTGTGTGTCCCAGTTTGAAACACTTCTGACACTGAATAGGCTTAGGTTTGTATTCCTTGTGTGGTTTGATTTGCCCAAATAGGAATAATTTTTCTGGGATATCAATTTTATCCTTCAGTGTGAATAAGAAGGATCTACTAGTTTTTAGGCCATTAGAGTTGGGTTTTCCAAGTTGGGTAACATCCTCAACTGGGATTGTGTTTCCAGCCCTATCTGAAAGGCCTTTTTTTAACTCCTGAGTAGATATATCTGGGGGAACATTGTAAACTACTATTTTTGTTGGTGATTGTTTTGGGTTCCAATTAGATGCAATAATTGGGTTCTTCAGAAGGGATTTAAGGTTAATTATTGTATCTGCTGATTTCTGATCTTCTACAGCTATTAGCAGAGATCCATCACGGTTAATATTAAGAGAGAACATTGATTTTAGCAATTTAAAAATTGCGACTCTTATTGCAGAGATCAGTTTTATTTCACTGGGGGTAGTGGGAGTACTTTTAAGGTAAATTCCTAAGTTTTTGGAGGGAGGATCTTGGGCAGGGAGAGGGGACATGCTTTTAATTGGGGAGATTTTTTTCTTTTTTAGAACTTCTAGAGAGGACCTCTTGAAACCCATTATCATCATTTATGGTTACATTAGCCCCTACACTTATCATTGTCCTATTCTCCGAATTGGAGCTATCATTAGAACTTTGAGATTGGGTGCTTGACCAGCCAGGATGGGTACATCTCACTATTAGACTTTAATTTTTATTTTTTTTGGGATCTGGTGCGACTTTTTTTTTTGGAGGACATCTGATCATTTCCAATTGGACATAGTTTTAAACACAAAAAAAAAAATAAAACTATAAGAGCCAAAATAATATATTAAAACGTATACACTATACTATGGGGAGGATAAACACCACAGTATAGCCCTGAGGATGACTTGAGCAGAATTGGTTTAGTACAACTGCTGATTAGAAGAGATAATAATCACAAGAAAATATATTTCGGTTTTTGATCGATTTTGATTAGCATTTCAATTTGAACTGTTAAAACATGATACTTAAGTTTCAATTTGAACTTAAGTTAAAACATGATAGATGACATTGAGCCCAAGCAAAGCTATGTCCACACAACACCAAAAATAGATTTATTAAGGGGTCTAAGATTGGTGAGAAAAAAATAATTTACGGATCATGGACAAGTTCATATTCTTATCGGCGTTATGTAAACCAATGTGATAATCCCATTCTGCTAATGTAAGATCCCAATATAAACACAAGTAAAGAAATCATAAATCGGCCATTTTATTCACAGTATAGTTACACCTAGAAACGTACACTGCAAAACTGTCCCTGCAGAACGTTTTTATTTTCCAGTTATTTGGCTAGAATATTCCACAGTAATAGAACCAAAGTCAGACTCTGAAACACGAAACTATGGTTTTCATTGTAGGGGAGGGTGTATAATTTGTAAAAATATTTGGTTTTCGTTTCCCTTTAAAAACAAATACCTGCTTTCATATTTAAATGCCAAATGAGTTTATTTTTTTCTGAATAATCCTCCATGGGTGGACTATCAAGAAACTTGTATTTGTTTTCTTTTATTTTGGTTAAGCGTTTTCTGAAAAACCAAATAATTAGAAGTAAAGAGAGACGTTAAAACCTACAAATTCCAGATGTAAAGTCACGTAATAAATTAAACTTCAAACAAACAAAAATGAAACCTTGAACAACCAGATATAAAATTGACATAATAGAGTGAAACTTGAAACGAGCAGAATGTACTATGGTTCAATAAATAAAACCAAAACTGGTCAGAAATTTTAAGGTGTAATCGAGTCAAACTTAAGGCGAACAAAAAACAGGACCAATATGGAAGGAGGGCTATCGTTCCTTCACATCCTCAGAAGGTTACTTTACCTTAGACCAAAGATCCGCCTGTGCCTCCAGAGGCACCCAGGGCATAAAGAAGGAGCCGCCAATCTTCCCGCAGGTTTGCTGCTGCAAATATGTCCTTCCACTGAGGTTGGATTGATGTGTGCAGGTTACGGAGATCTTTCTGGTACGTTCGACGCAGGGTGTTTCTGGGTCTGCCCCTGTGGTGCGGACCCGATGGCTGCCAATATAGCGCTGCATTTGGTAGTCGGAGATTGTCCATACGTAGTACATGGCCAAGGTATCTCCATCGGCGGAC